>NW_028242656.1:0-40368 GCF_964263255.1 Lissotriton vulgaris | reverse complement strand
TCGTGTATAAATAAATGAATATATATATATATATATATATTTTTTTACATAGTCATTTCCATGACATTCATCAAATAGCGGAAATACGGTGAAACTCTATTTTAGAGTTTATGACTTTGTACAGGATTGTTTTTGTCTTATAATTACTATCAGTGTTTCTGCAAAAAATGTAAGGGTTTTTATGAATGACTTTAATAATTATGAAATCTAGTATTCCCTTAACATAATGTTGGTGTGTTTTATCTATTGTAAATATTGCTCGTGTATTGAAACTAAACCTGTTTACTATGTCTATTACTTTGCATTTTGAAACCACCAATAATGTCTCACTATTTGTTGCACTTGCACTTTAAATAGTTTGTGTCCCTCCCTTAACGTCATGGGATCAAGGCCTCTGAGAAGGCCAGAACGTTATGCTGGTGGCAATTCTTTTTTTTTTTTTAAGTTTGATTTATTGAGAAAGAAAAAAGCAGGGGGGAAGAGGGAAGGGGATGAAAGGAGAAGAGTTACAATAAGCAGATAGCAGAAAATAACAATATAATAATAATTTCATAAAAAGTAAGCATTACAAGCATGGAGAATTATGAACACATCATGGGAATATAAATACAATGAATAAAACACAGTATAAGAAATGCAATAATCATAGTAATCAATTAAAGAGATAAAACATGTAATAAGAAAATCACGGAGGTTTGCGAACTTCAACTGTTTCAGGAGTAGGAGAGGGATGAACAGGGGCAGAGGAAGAGAGGTATGTCACCAAAGGAAGCCAAATCAGGTCATGTTTGATAGCTAGGGAGATGGGAGATACATAATTGGTGTCTAAACGATGGTTAAAACAAACTGCATTCCACCAAGACTGATATGAAATATTTGCAGCCTGTTTCCAGTTAGAAGTGACAATATGAAAGGCTACAGCAATGAAAAGGTCAAGTAAAGGGTAGTGAGTGGGGGAATGAGGGAGATCTGATGAGAGGGAGCCAAGAAAAACTAGTGAGGGTGAAAAGGGGACCTGAAATTGGAAAATCGTTTGTATTTGCTCCCAAACCAATTGCCAGAACTGGGAAGTGGGAGGACATTCAAACAGCATATGTTTAATATCAGCAGAAGGGTAAGGACAGGACCAACAAGTAGAGGGAGTGTCTGATGAAAAACAGGATAAGGCAAGTGGAGTAAATAAAGTTCTGTGATAAATGAAAAATAACGTTTGGGTAGTGTTAGAAGCTCTAGAGGTCTTATGAAGTTTAGTCCAAATTTTATCCCACAAAAGTACAGGCCAATTCTGAGAAAAATCCAACTTCCACGCAAGTTCAATGCAAGATTTCAATCTATCATTAGTAAAACAGAAAGAATTATATAGAGCGGATGCAGAAGGAAAGGTCTCTAGTAAAAGGGAAGTGGATCTACGATCTAAAGGAACATCATTGGAAGGTGGAAGAGATTGAAGATAGGAAAGCAAGACTGGATAAAGGGTATTATATTGCGCTCGGGCAGAAGCAGGCAAAGAGAAAAGAGATTGAAGATCTTGGAAGGAGAAAGACGTAGCCTGAGGAAGTAATTGAGAAATCCAACATATTCCCCAAGAGTGCCAAGATTTCCAAAAAATGGTACGATTACGAATTTTGAAAAGAGAATTATTCCAAATCGGTTGTTCGTGAATGGAGAGGATGGATGGATAAGATGAAGTTAAGTAGGGAGAAAGAAGATTACGAGAATGTGAACGAATAGGCGAGCGAAGACGAGTTAAAGAACATGTAAAGGATAGGAATTCACGGAAGGTAAAAGGAGAAATGAAAGAGGATTCCATACTGAGCCAGACAGGGGGATAATGAGGCAGCTTAGATGAAAACCAGCGTGTCGATTGCTTCAGGGAAAAAGCGCGGTGATACTGCTTGAAATCAGGAAAACGGACTCCAGATTGAGCTTTGTCCTTACGCAAAGAGGCAAGAGCTATTCGAGGACGTTTACCGTTCCATAGGAATTTTAGTAATAAAGAGTCAATCTTCTTAAAGGAAGAAAGAGGAATGTATAAAGGAAGCATAGAGATAGTATAAAGAAGCAAAGGGGAGAGCATCATCTTTATAGAATTGAGTCGACCCCACCAGGACAAAAAGAGCGGATGCCAACAAGTGATAGCCTTATCCATTTTCTTATAAATATAATAAAAATTTAGTTTAAGAGTGTCAGATAATAAAGGAGCAAACCATACTCCCAGGTATTTGATTTTGGATGGTTGCCATGAGAAACCTGTAGAAGAAAAGAGATGTTTCTGACACAGAGGATTCAGAGGCAAAATGTCACACTTGTCAGCGTTCAAGCGGTATCCGGAAACTGCAGAGAAGGAAGAGACCTGTTGAAGAAAAGAGGGAATAGAAGTAACAGGGTCGGAGCAATAAAAAAGAATATCATCGTCATAAACCGACAATTTGACTTGTTGGGAACCAAAAGGAAAACCAGAGATAGTGTCATCTAAACGAATTTTAGTAAGGAAGGGTTCTAAGGCTAAAACAAAAAGTAAGGGAGATAAGGGGCAACCTTGTCGAACACCTCTATGTAAAGAAAAATAATCCGAGGACATCCCATTAACAAAAATAGAAGCTTGAGGATTAGAATAAAGTAAAGAGATAATAGAAATAAATTTAGGAGGGATACCGATCCAACGTAAAGCCTGAAACATGAAGTACCACCCAATCCTATCAAATGCCTTCTCTGCATCTAGGGAAATGGCTGCGAAAGGAAGAGTGAGGGAAGAAGATTTGCTAAGAATGTTAAGAAAAACCCGGGAACTATCAGAGGAGAGACGCCCCTTGACAAAACCAGATTGTTCTGGGCCAATTATATCCGGTAAAAGGGGATCCATGCGTAATGCTAATATCTTCGCTAGAATTTTGTAATCAGTGTTAACCAAAGATATTGGCCCATAATTCTTGCTTAAGGAATGATCCTTATCCTCCTTTGGAATTAAGCAAATTAAGGCTTGTTGAAAGGAACCGCTAGAGGAACCGGCATCAGAAAAAGATTGAAATAAAAGTAAGAGTTTAGGAAGAAGGAGAGAGGCAAAGTGGCTGTAAAATTCAATTGTAAAACCATCAGGGCCTCGCAGATTTACCATGATGAAGTTTAGATACAGCATGGGTTATTTCAGAAAGTGAAATGTCCTGTTCCAAAGTGTGAAAATCAACATGTGAAATCAAAGGAGTTGGAAGAGATTGAAAGTAAGAAAGGAGATCATCAGGTGTTGGAACCTGTTCTGGGGTATAAAGCGTATCGTAAAATTTGGCGAATTCATTGAGAATTTCTTTATCCTTAAACGTGGATTCACCAGAGGAAGTTTTAATAGATTGGATTTTTGTGCGTTCTTTACCGATCTTTAAGTAGTTTGCCAGAAGCTTCCCCATTTTATTCTTACCCCCATAGTGTCTAGAATTACATTTTAGCAGAATATTATAAGCAGCGTCTGTTGTGAATTTATTAAAATAGATTTTTGCTTCAATCAGAGCCTTAAGGGAGGAATCAGATTTAGAAGCGTAATAAGCATGTTCTATAGCTTTAATGTCAGCCAAAATTTTCTCCGACTTGGCCTCTCGTAATTTCTTCCGCCGAGACACGAAGTTAATAATAAAACCCCTAGAGGCTGCTTTGAATGAATCCCAAACCATAACAAAGGGGGAGTCAGGGGTTTGATTTAAAAGAAAAAATTCCTTGGCAAAAGCAGTAAATTCGGTACAAAAGGTGGATTCCAAAAGTAAAGCATTATTAAATCTCCATCTGCCAGAGTGGGGAGAGAAAGGGAGTAGGTCAAGATCTACAAAAACTGGGGCATGGTCGGGAAGTAGGATGGAGCCAATTTCAGAACGAATAGCGTGTTAGGACAAGGATTTACTGAGAAAGATATGGTCAATGCGGGATTGGGATTGATGAGGAGGGGAGAAAAAACGATATTATCTAACATCAGGATTGCATAATCTCCAAATATCTACTAAGGCATTGTTTTGAAAGGAGTTCACAAACTGCTTGTGCATTCTAGAGGGAACAAAAGTGACTTTCGAGTGTCTGTCAAGGAAGGGATCAACAATCTGATTACAGTCTGCACCAAGAAGTATGTAATCTGCAGAAAGGGAAGACAACTTGGAAGAGATAGCAGGCCAAAAGGATCTATCTATTCCAGTAGGAGCATATACATTAAAGAGAGCGAGTGGAATGTTATCAATGAGTAAATGGGTAATCGAGGAAACATTTAACTTTTTTCGTAACAAAAGTACTACCCATTCTTCCTAGATGCCGAAGGGGAAACAAGAACATGACCCACCCAACAACGTTAAGTTTTAAAGCCTCCGGTTCAGCAAGGTGAGTCTCTTGAAGGAGGGCAATGTCAGTTTTAAGTCTTGCTAAATGAGAGAGAACCCTCTGTCTTTTGATGGGAATATTTAATCCCTAAACGTTCCATGTCGTTACACGGAATGAAACAATTTAGAAAAACAACTGAGCGCAACATGCTTAATAATGCATAAGAAATACAATAGAGATAAAATGAGAATTAATGCATTAATAATAGAATGGAAAAATTGATAAAAGTGTAAACATAGTGATAAAGAGAGAGTAAAAAGAGGAAAGGAGAAGAAGAAATAAACGTGTGATGAGAAAGTAGAGAAACTGTTATAGAAAAGGGAGTGAAAGTGAGAAGAAAGAAAAGAAAAAGAGGAGGGAAAAAGAGACCAGGAAGAAGGAAAGACAGAAGAAAGAAGGAGAAGCGAGGAAAGTTGCAAGAAAAAGTTGAAGAATAAAAGGGAGAGAAAGAGGACAGAAACAAAGACAGAAACAAAGACAAATAAAGAGACAGTACAAGTCCGAAATGAAAGACTGAGAGACATACTTACAAAAATGAAAATTCCAGAACAGGGATGAGGGTGGTGGTGGCGGGAGATGACGACGAAAACAACCAGAGCCGACAACGAACCTTTAGTACCATAAATCCGATGAATAAGATAATAAAACAATAGGAGACATCAGGATGTAGATGCAGGGGGACAAATCTGAAGAAATGAGAGAAACATTAGGAATGATAGGTACAAGGGTATACAACAAAAAACACAAGGAAAGAAATAATGCGCAAAATTTAAAAGCAACAAGATTGGTAAACACATGTTTAACCAAACTGTAAAAGGAACAGAACAAGCAACGTCAAAACAGAAAAGTAAAACTACAATGTTGGAAAATCAATAAGGCATTGAAATAGTAAAGCCTGTCATCCAGGTTTGGAGGTGTCCATGACATCAGAACTCTGTTGGCGAAGGAAAGCTTGCAAGGCCGCAGGTTCTTCGTATGTGGTTGTTCTGTCTTTGTAGGTGACCTTGAAAAGACAAGGATGTAAGAGACCATATCTGGCATTGAGAGCTCTTAATTGCGGCCGAAGGTCTAAGAACTTTTTCCTTCGATCTGCGGTGGCCTTGGAGACATCTTGCGAGAGATAAAGGCGATGACCTTCCCAAATGATTTGCTTTTTGAGCTTGGCGGCTGAAAGGACCTGCAAGAGGTCAGTGTATTGCAGGAAGAGCATAATAACACCCCTTGGCTTAGAGGCCACCTTAGGACCGAGTCGGTGGGTCTCGTTGGATGTTAATAGAGGAAAAGGCCAGTGAATCTAGGATCTTCGCCAGGAAAGATTGGAAGAAGATGGTAGGGTTAGACCCTTCTGTGAGTTCCGGAAGACCATATAAGCGTAGGTTGTTCCTGCGATTTCTATTTTCCAAATCTTCTGTCTGACGTCTGGGGAGAAGGATCTCAGCTTCTATTGAAGGAATGCGGGAACATGCAGAGTGTAAAGAATCTGAGGATTGTTCCAAGGTCGTGACACGAGAGTCTAGAGATATCCATTTTTCTTGCATGGCCTGCATATTTTTTGTGGTGGCCTCCATAAAAGGCTTGAAGGCCCGTAACTCTTCTAGGATGAGATCCATAGATGAAGATGAAGTGTTGCTCCCGGGAGACGGTGGGTCTTTCTTCAGGCGTTTGGTGGAGGTCAATAAAGACTGGGAAGACTGCGTTTTCCCTCCAGTTTGAGCCTTTGGAATGGCACCATGTGTAGATTCAGACTTCGAGGATTTACCTTCCTCCATTTCTTGTGTAGGTGAGTCGGAGTCAGAGCCAACAGGTAGCTTCGGAAAGTTGAGCTTCAAGGTGCGGAGTTTCCCCATGTAGGGCAGTCAGATTGATGAAAGTATAGATCACAAGTTTATATAAAATATGAAAATCTCCTGATACAGAAAAAAGCGTGGAGACCGATGAAAGAAGATCTCAACAAAAAGCCGTGGTCAGAAGCAGGAGACGCACATAGCACAGCAGCAGGTGTTAGGCTGGGAAGGAAATCAGGATTAAATTAAAGAAGCTATTCAAATGAGCCATGCGCCAAACTTCATGAGTGATGATGACAATGTGGAGGAGGGAAAACAGCAGGAGTAAATATAGGCACACCCAGTGTGGTAAAAAGTTCATGAGGGTAAACTGTCAATCTTCCAGGTGAGAACAGGCATGAGGAAGCTTGTAGGAAAGTACACCATGAATGTGGTTGATTCTCTGAAAGCAATCAATAAACTAGAGCCTCCTGACGCAGTACTTTAAAGCATGGCATAGCGAAAGGGCAAATTCAAATGTTGAAAGGCGTTGCAGGAGTTCAATATAGTTAATTCATAGCTGCATGATGGAAGAAAGAGAAGTGAGGCATGTGAGTGATGAGGAGAAACGCAAAAAGCTCAAAATGGCGCCCGAAATCCGCAATGAAAAGAGCGCGATATGAGAAGCGCTTCAAAGCAAAGTCAGAGTTGATATAAGCTCACCAGGAGTGGTCCATGTAATGAATATCCTCTGTTGAGCGGAGAAGAGGAAAATGAGTTAGAAACTGAGAAGCCGGCCGCCTCCGAAAATCGCGGCCGGTTCACAAAATGGCGGCCGTTGCCGCGAAAAACAGACTGTTGTTATGGAGCCTCACAAAGCCGCGGAACCGAGAAACAATGAGGGCGTTAGGCTCTCCTCACGTTCCGGTTCGCGGGACATGCTGCATTGTGGCTGGAGACGTGTAGAAACTGCCCCAAATCCAATTCGAGCGACGAACGTTTCTGGAGCTCCCGGTCTACGCCGCCATCTTGGCCGGCGTCCAACCCACGCCCCCTCTGGTGGTGGCCATTCTTGAAATTTAAATAAATATTTATTCACCTCAGCCTGGGTCGACTTTCGTTTTCTGGACCGGTGGTACCTGGTGGCTACGTGGGTACGCTGGTCCATGTGGGACGAGTGCGAGTTGTGTATATATATATATATATATTCACTGAAAAAAACATAGGTTATAGACCATATATAGTTAGGAATTAGCATTTACAAACCTTATTTTACTCACACAAAACCATTGAAATTCGCATATATAGTTAGTTGCACTAACTATATATCGCGCACCCGCAATCCACTGCTGATGATGTCACATATTACATCATTCATGACATGGTCAGTGACATCACTGATGACATCACTGATGACATCTCAAATGACATCACTGATGACATCACTGATGACAACATCCAGTGACTGTATGTTTCTGTAAAGTTAAAATATGTCTTACATATTGAAGAATGAATGGATGTATAAGTGTGTGGATGAAGGATTTAGTAGGTGCATGACTGACTGTATGAGTGAGTGATTAAATGTGTCTCACTGAGTGCATGGGTTAGTGACTAAACTGTCTTCATTTGTGCATCATTATGTCTGTTGTTCTGTAAACTGCTGCATGTGTTGATCAGTAGCTCTATGAGTAACTATATGGGTTATTGATTGGTTGCCCAAGTATTTTTATGGGAGACTGAGTGTGTGTGTGGGTGGCTGGGAGGTGTATGACTGTGCATAGATGTGTGAGCAGTTGATTCACTAGATGTATGGGTTCAAAAGTGCATGTGGAAACAGCTGTATGGGTGGTTGACTGTGTGCATGAGTGTATTGGTGAGTGAATGGATATGTCAGTGCTACATGTCAAAGTAAGTACATATGTAAAACACAGTACATGTGAGAGTTGACATATAGAAATAACTGTGCATAAGAGCCAGTGAATGTGTGCGTGGCTGTATGGATCATTGTGAACTTGTATCAGGGATTGTATAAGAGAGTAAATATGTGTTAGTATGTGTTTGAATAAGTAAGGTGTGTATAACTGTATAGTTGAGGAAATGGAGATGTGATTGATTCTTTGCATGACTGACTAGGTGTGTGAGTAACTCCATGGATGAGTGACAGTCTGTGAGTGTCTGTTTACACTGATTGTATCTAAGGTTATATTAGAGTCTGAAGAGGTTCATCGTATTATCACATGAATGATATCATCAGTGATGTGATCAGTAATGTCAAATGAGATGTCATCAGTGATGTCATTTGAGATGTCATCAGTGATGTCATCAGTGATGTCATTTGAGATGTCATCAGTGATGTCATCAGTGATGTCATTTGAGATGTCATCAGTGATGTCATCAGTGATGTCACTGACCATGTCATGAATGATGTAATATGTGACATCATCAGCAGTGGATTGCGGGTGCGCGATATATAGTTAGTGCAACTAACTATATATGCGAATTTCAATGGTTTTGTGTGAGTAAAATAAGGTTTGTAAATGCTAATTCCTAACTATATATGGTCTATAACCTATGGTTTTTTCAGTGAATTTTCAAGGTTTTGTAAATGCTAATTCCTAACTATATATGGTCTATAACCTATGGTTTTTTCAGTGAATTTCAATGGTTTTTTAATTGCAAATATCAAAAGCTGTAAAATGTATTCTTCTTTTAAAGGAAAAATATATTTTTTATGTATTTAATATAATTTTTTTATGTATATACATTTTTTTTTGGTTTTTTTCGCTACCGGTCCCCGCACCGGGTAGCTTCCGGTTAGCTCAATTTGGTGCTGCGACCCGATCCGCGCACCGGGAAACGTTCCGTTAGCGCAACTGCCGCATTCGAAAACAACATCGTGACGCGTCACGTAAGCGCGACGTATCGCGTTGCCGCGTAATGCGTCTTATGACGCGCCGCGTTAGCGCACTCGGAAGTGCTCCGGAGCGCGACCCGAGTCGCGAAGCGCAGCACCCCGGAAGCGCTCCGGGCGCGGAGTGGGGCGTGTAACGTAAGCGTAACAGGTCATGTGACCTGAAAATAACACTTTTCATTGGTTTAGAACATTTTTTTGTTCCCAAATGATGAAAGCCCCCACCTTTTTTCCTCACTCTGACTTTCATCTTTGTGAGAGGAAGACCTGTTTCTGCTTGTTCAGTCATGGCATCTGTAGTAGCTGCAGCTGGTGGACCCCCACCACCACCACAACCACCTAGGAAGGAAGGACCACCTGCAAAGTTCCTTCCAAACCCAGAGGAAGAGGAAGAAGAAGAGGAAGAGGAGGTAGCGCCGAGGCAGTTCTTGCGTGAAGAGCCCCGGCAATCCCACCGCTTAGACCATTTTATATGGCAATTTTTTTCTTACCCTCGAGGGCAAAAAAAGGTCAATGCCCGGCTGGTGACATGCCTCATTGCGATGCAGTTCTGTCCCGAGGCACAGACAAAAAGTATAGTTTTGGAAACTATACTATGCACCGCCACATGCAGAGGTGGCATCCAATCAATTATAGCGTTGCTGAGGTGCGTCACCTCCAGGATAACCCACCAATATTATTTTACTGTTTCCCTTGGTTTTCCCCTTGTTACGCTTTCCGGAACGCTACCCGGTGCGCGAACCGGGCGCTAACCGTGCAAAAATTTGAAAAAAAAGGCTGGTTTTTTTACATATATGGGCCTCCTCAGCCACCCTCAGAAAACCTAGGGGGTAAGGATATGTCTCCCGTGCCCCCTTATACCCATTCCCAACATTGTTTATCCTCCGTCTTGTGACTAAATTTGTCCGAAACACAAGATGGCGGACTCCCGTTACTCTACCGGTGAGCTACCCGGTTCGCGTACCGGATAGCGCCTCCACCGCGAAAAATCGATTTTTTTTTTTGCCCCGCGAGGCCCTTTAATAGCCCCCACATCAATCCTAGGGGGTCAGGAGGGGTCTACCTTGCCCCCTTTCATTCATTTCCCCCTTCGTTTATTTCCACCTCTTGTCTCTCGATCCTACCGAGAGACAAGTGGCGGCCGCTCCTGACTGTTTAGAATGTTGGCAGTCACCGGAGAGCCAATCTGCTTCTCCTCGCGAAGTTCCGTTAGGCGTCTGGTACGCGAACCGGGGCGCTAACCGGGACGCTGTCACAGATATATATATTTTTTTGAACGTTAATTTCTCAAAATCCACTGGAGCACATATCTTGAGACCTAGCAAAGGCACATCGGGCAAACAGTCTCTACAATTTTGCCAAGTTTCATAGAAATCCATTCAGCCGTTCGAGCTAAAAGTGAGTCCAACCGCCCTATGGAAAACTCAATGTTAAAAACACGTTTGGGGACCCCCCTTTTTTCTCGGCCCCCGCTTGACGAAACCCCGCCAAACTTTTAGGGAACGCTCAGAAACATAATGTGCCATTTTCCTGAAAATATCAGCCAATTCCGTCCATAAACGCCAAAGTTATTCAACAATTTTCAGAAATCCCTATTCAAAAAAATCCTAACTATATATACCTACTGGCGACCGCCAGTAGGTAATATATATATATATGATTTCTATGGCAAAATGAAACCCCTCATTTTGTTCCTTTTCAAATTAAATGTATTAAGTGTTACCACTTTATTCCAATCAAGATGACTTCAGGTGTGCCATACTTTTGTCATATGTAAGACTGTTAGCGTTCTAGTTGTTCTTTAGAACACTCTGGGACATTCTGTCATTGGGCTATAGTTGGGCTACATCTGGCTGATATTTGGGCTACATTTGGGCTCTTTTGTCTCTGGTTGCCATCTTGGGAGACTGCATATCAGAATTTTTTTAATGAAATATAAGAGGATTTGAGAAGTAACTCAAAATGTGCCCTAATTTTTCTTTCTTCAGCAATAATCATAATTTCTATGGCAAAATGAACCCCCTCATTTTGTTCCTTTGCAAATTAAATGTTTTAAGTGTTAACACTTTATTCCAATCAAGATGACTTCAGGTGTGCCATACTTTTGTCATAAGTAAGACTGTTAGCGCTCTAGTTGTTCTTTAGGACACTCTGGGACATTCTGTCATTGGGCTATAGTTGGGCTACATCTGGCTGATATTTGGGCTACATTTGTTTTTTTTTGTCTCTGGTGGCCTTCTTTGGGCTACATTGGGCTACATTTGGGCTCTAACATATATACAGCCCAATGTAGCCCAATATATATTTTTCAAAGTTAATTTTCGGAAAAACCACTGGAGCATATATCTTGAGACATAGCAAAGGCACATCGGGGTACCAGTCCCTACAATTTTGCCAAGTTTGGTGGAAATCCATTCAGCCGTTCGGGCTAAAAGTGAGTCCAACCGCCCTATGGAAAACTCAATGTTAAAAACACGTTTTGGGACCCCCTTTTTTCTCGGCCCCCGCTTGACGAAACCTCCCCCAGACTTTCAGGGGACGCTCAGAAACAAAATGTGCCATTTTCCTGAAAATTTCAGCCAATTCCGTCCATCAACGCCAAAGTTATTCACCATAGAATTTTCAGAAATCCCTATTCAATAAAATCCTAACTATATATACCTACTGGCGACCGCCAGTAGGTAATACATATATATATATATATATATATATATATATATATATATATATATATATATATATATATATATATATATATATGCCAGTAGGTATATATAGTTAGGATTTTTTCTCTATGGGATTTTTGAAAATTCTATGTCTAATAACTTTGGCGTTTGGGGACGGAATTGGCTGAAGTTTTCAGGAAAATGGAACATTTTGTTTCTGAGCAGCCCCTGACAATTTGGGGGGGTTTCATCAAGGGGGGGCCCAGAAAAAAGGGGGGTCCCAAAACGCATTTTTCCCATGTTAATTTCCATAGGGCGGTTGGCCTCACTTTTAGCTCGAACGGCTGAATGGATTTGCACGAAACTTGGCAAAATTGTAGGGACTGTTAGCCCGATGTGCCTTTGCTAGGTCTCAATATATGTGCTCCAGTGGATTTTGAGTAATTTAGGTTCAAAAAAAGATATATATCTGGGCGGAGCCTAACCACACATCTGATCTGATTGGCTGTCAGCACTTCATCCAAGAAGTGTTGGCAGCTATCTTGGGACCAATATACATGATAGCACCTCATTAAAAAGCATTGTAGTTAATAGAGGGTTTTAGGACTTTAGTTACATTATAAATCATTTGTTGATGGTACCATACTCGTTTTAGGAATTGTGGTGTGTTCTAAGGTGATTTTACCATGTGAAAAAACCTTCTGCTGTGATATCATGAATATTGTTTGAAAGAAAACTAATATCTCATGATTTTCCCACAGTGGTTTGGAAGGGGATCTATAAGCTAAACTGAAAGCATATTTTCTGTAAATTCACATTATCTTTCTCAGTCATGTGAAAATGAAGTCTGACATTCTCAGTAAAACATGTACATCCAACAAGGACAGAGACTTTCAGTTGATTCCTTTGTGTTCTACTGCAGCCTCCTAGAGTGTTCTAAAGAACAACTAGAGCGCTAACAGTCCTACTTATTACAAAGGTATGGCACACCTGAAGCCATCTTGATTGGAATAAAGTGGTAACTCTTAAAACATTTAATTTAAAAAGAAACAACATGAGGGGGTATATTTTGCCATAGAAAGTATGATTAGTGCTGCAGAATGAAAAATTAGGGCACATTTTGAGTGACTTCTCAAATCCTTTTCTATTTCATTAAAACATTCTGACATGCAGTCTCCCAAAATGGCCACCAGAGACAAAAGAGCCCAAATGTAGCCCAAATATCACCCAGATGTAGCCCAAGTATAGCCCAATGACAGAATGTCCCAGAGTGTTCTAAAGAACAACTAGAGCGCTAACAGTCCTACTTATTACAAAGGTATAGCACACCTGGAGCCATCGTGATGGGAATAAAGTGGTAACTCTTAAAACATTTAATTTAAAAAGGAACAAAATGAGGGGGTATATTATGCAATAGAAGGTATTATTAGTGCTGCAGAAAGAAAAATTAGGGCACATTTTGAGTGACTTTTCAAATCCTCTTCTATTTCATTAAAAAATTCTGACATGCAGTCTCCCAAAATGGCCACCAGAGACAAAAGAGCCCAAATGTAGCCCAAATATCACCCAGATGTAGCCCAAGTATAGCCCAATGACAGAATGTCCCAGAGTGTTCTAAAGAACAACTAGAGCGCTAACAGTCCTACTTATTACAAAGGTATGGCACACCTGAAGCCATCTTGATTGGAATAAAGTGGTAACTCTTAAAACATTTAATTTAAAAAGGAACCAAATGAGGGGGTATATTTTGCCATATGAATTATGATTAGTGCTGCAGAAAGAAAAATTAGGGCACATTTTGAGTGACTTCTCAAACCCTCTTCAATTTCATTAAAAAATTCTGACATACAGTCTCCCAAGATGGCCACCAGAGACAAAAGAGCCTAAATGTAGCCCAAATATCACCCAGATGTACCCCAAGTATAGCCCAATGACAGAATGTCCCAGAGTGTTCTAAAGAACAACTAGAGCGCTAACAGTCTTACTTATGACAAAAGTATGGCACACCAGAAGCCATCTTGATTGGAATGAAGTGGTAAGTCTGAAAACACTCAATTTAAAAAGGAACAACATGAGGGGGTTAATTTTGCCATAGAAAGTATGATTAGTGCTTCAGAAAGAAAAATTAGGGATCATTTTGAGTGACTTCTCAAATCCTCTTCTATTTCATTAAAAAAATTCTGACATGCAGACTGAAACATGCACTTTGAATACCAGCAGCAGACGTCCCTGGTGAGCAGTAGCTTTACTACAGTGATCTAATGTGCAACTAGAGTGCTAACATTCAGAATTTATGGCAAATGTGTGACACATCTGAATGCCTTCTTGATGGAACCAAAGTAAACAAGCATTGAAAATGCAATAGATCTCGCCCTCGTTTAAGTTAAAGCCATTCTGTTTGTAATGAGGAGGCTTTTTAGCTTTGCTTTTATTAGTGTTTTTTCAACTTTCATGTAAATAACATGCATCTGTATGCATATAAGTATATGTATGCATGCATTTATGTTTGTATTTATATAGATATACAGATGATATATGTTTATATATGTATGTATATATATATATTCACTGAAAAAACCATAGGCTATAGACCATATATAGTTAGGAATTAGCATTTACAAAACCTTGAAAATTCACTGAAAAAAACATAGGTTATAGACCATATATAGTTAGGAATTAGCATTTACAAAACCTTGAAAATTCACTGAAAAAACCATAGGTTATAGACCATATATAGTTAGGAATTCGCATTTACAAAACCTTATTTTACTCACACAAAACCATTGAAATTCCATATATAGTTAGTTGCACTAACTATATATCGCGCACCCGCAATCCACTGCTGATGATGTCACATATTACATCATTCATGACATGGTCAGTGACATCACTGATGACATCACTGATGACATCTCAAATGACATCACTGATGACATCACTGATGACTGTATGTTTCTGTAAAGTTAAAATATGTCTTACATATTGAAGAATGAGTGGATGTATAAGTGTCTGGATGAAGGATTTAGTAGGTGCATGACTGACTGTATGAGTGAGTGATTAAATGTGTCTCACTGAGTGCATGGGTTAGTGACTAAACTGTCTTAATTTGTGCATCATTATGTCTGTTGTTCTGTAAACTGTTGCATGTGTTGATAAGTAGCTATATGAGTAACTATATGGGTTATTGATTGGTTGCCCAAGTATTTGTATGGGAGACTGAGTGTGTGTGTGGGTGGCTGGGAGGTGTATGACTCTGTGCATAGATGTGTGAGCAGTTGATTCACTAGATGTATGGTTTCAAAAGTGCATGTGGAAACAGCTGTATGGGCGGTTGACTGTGTGCATGAGTGTATTGGTGAGTGAATGGATATCTCAGTGCTACATGTCAAAGTAAGTACATATGTAAAACACAGTACATGTGAGAGTTGACATATATAAATAACTGTGCATAAGAGCCAGTGAATGTGTGAGTGGCTGTATGGATCATTGTGAACTTGTATCAGGGATTGTATAAGAGAGTAAATATGTGTTAGTATATGTTTGAATAAGTAAAGTTTGTATAACTGTATAGTTGAGGAAATGGAGGTGTGATTGATTCTTTGCATGACTGACTAGGTGTGTGAGTAACTCCATGGATGGGTGACAGTCTGTGAGTGTCTGTTTACACTGATTGTATCTAAGGTTATATTAGAGTCTGAAGAGGTTCATCGTATTATCACATGAATGATATCATCAGTGATGTGATCAGTAATGTCAAATGAGATGTCATCAGTGATGTCATCAGTGATGTCATTTGAGATGTCATCAGTGATGTCATTTGAGATGTCATCAGTGATGTCATCAGTGATGTCACTGACCATGTCATGAATGATGTAATATGTGACATCATCAGCAGTGGATTGCGGGTGCGCGATATATAGTTAGTGCAACTAACTATATATGGAATTTCAATGGTTTTGTGTGAGTAAAATAAGGTTTTGTAAATGCGAATTCCTAACTATATATGGTCTATAACCTATGGTTTTTTCAGTGAATTTTCAAGGTTTTGTAAATGCTAATTCCTAACTATATATGGTCTATAACCTATGGTTTTTTCAGTGAATATATATATATATATATGTATTACCTACTGGCGGTCGCCAGTAGGTATATATAGTTAGGACCTAGTTACCATAGGAAATCCCCAACATTCTATTGGGAATAACTTTGGCGCCGATTGAGGAATCTGCGTGTAATCTTCCTTAAAATTGCTTTGCTCTGCCTGAGTCCTTCCCTGAAAGTTTCGGGGGGATTCGTCAAGCGGGGGCCGAGAAAAAAGGGGGGTCCCAAAACGTGTTTTCCCCATGTTAATTTCCGTAGGGACCTATAGACACGGCTACAGCCCGAACGGCTGAATGGAATTACACCAAACTTGGCAAAATGGTAGGGCCTGGTATGCAGATGTGCCTTTGCTATGTTTGGTGAGAATCCCTCCAGTAGTTCTTGAGAAAATTGAATTTGACTTTTTTCAAATGGCATTTTCCATGGGACCTTTAGACACGGCTACAGCCTGAACGGCTGAACGGAATTACACCAAACTTGGCAAAATGGTAGGGACAGGTATGCAGTAGTGCCTTTTCTATATTTGGTGAAAATCCCTCCAGTAGTTGTTGAGAAAATTGAATTTGAGCAAATTATATATCTATATGCGCCCAACATTCTATTGGGAATAACTTTGGCACCGATTGAGGAATCTGTGTGTAATTTTCCAGAATTTTGGCCAGCTTCGCTCCGCTCCTTCCCTGAAAGTTTTGGTGAGATTCGTCAAGCGGGGGCCGAAAGGGGGGGTCCCAAAACATGTTTTCCCCATGTTAATTTACATTGGGACCTTTAGACACGGCTACAACCCGAACGGCTGAAATGAATTACACCAAACTTGGCAAAATGGTAGGGCCTGGTATGCAGATGTGCCTTTGCTATGTTTGGTGAAAATCCCTCCAGTAGTTCTTGAGAAAATTGAATTTGAAATTTTTCAAATGGCATTTTCTATGGGACCTTTAGACATGGCTACAGCCCGAACGGCTGAACGGAATTATACCAAACTTGGCAAAATGGTAGGGACAGTTTTGCAGTAGTGCCTTTTCTATATTTGGTGAAAATCCCTCCAGTAGTTGTTGAAAAAATTGAGTTTGAGCAAATTATATATCTATATGCGCTCACCGTATGCACACCGTACGGTACGCGTACGGTACGCGCGCGTACCCTTACGTGCGCAAGCGAGTTTCTGATTGGCTGGCAGTCGACTGTCAACATTCCGAACTCTCCAAACCAGGAAGTGTTGGCCACCATCTTGTTTTTCAGAGGACTGAGGCACAAGAGAGCCCAAAACAAGAGTGGAAAATAAGAAAAGGACCCCCAAGGGCAAAAAAAAAAAAAAAATCAAAAAAATTAGGGGGTAGGCGCACCATACGCGTACGGTACCCTGCGATTTAAAAAAAAACACTTGGTGGTCCTTCTGGGACCCCCTGAGAAGGACTAGGGGGTCAGGGGATCTCAACCCTGCCCCCTTTTCGCGTTTTCCACTCTTGTTTTGTGCTTTCTTGTGCCTCACTTCTCCTGAGAAACAAGATGGCTGCTCAGGTTGTCCCAGAAGGATAATAACATATATAAACGTTATCCGCTAATAGAATTAGCATTTACAAAACCTTTGAAATTTATTGAAAAAAAATATAGGTTTCACGCCTGATATAGATAGTTAGGAATTAGCATTTAAAAAACCTTGCAAATTCACTGAAAAAAACATAGGTTTCAAGACTTATATAGTTAGGAATTAGCATTTAAAAAACCCTCTCAAATTCACTTAAAAAACCATAGGTTTCAGGCATTATATAGTTAGGAATTAGCATTCAAAAAACCTTGCAAATTAACTTAAAAAACCATAGGTTTCAGGCCTTATATAGTTAGGAATTAGCATTTAAAAAACCATTGAAATTGCTCCTATATAGTTAGTTGTACTAACTATATTTCGCACACCCGCAATCCACTGCTGATGATGTCACATATTACATCATTCATGACATGGTCAGTGACATTACTGATGACATCACTGATGACATCTCAAATGACATCACTGATGACATCTCATTTGACATCACTGATCACATCACTGATGATATCATTCATGTGATAATACGATGCACCTCCTCACACTCTAATATAACCTTTGATACACCCAGTGTTAAATACAGACTACCATTCTTGAAACCATTGACACACCAATACCAGTTACTACATACGCACTCACTGATTCCTAGGTCTACACACACATTCACTCATTCACCCATAGAATCACTCATACATACAGTCACTCATCAATACAACACTATCATATGCACTCATACACCTATACAGACAATCACACACTGTGACTCATCCATGGAGTTACTCACACACCTAGTCAGTCATGCAAAGAATCAATCACACTTCCATTTCCTCAACTATACAGTTATACACACAACACCTTCCTTATTCAAACATATACTAACACATACTTACTCTCTTACACAATCACTGACATAATGATCCATACAGCCACTCACACATTCACTGCCTCTCAGGTATAGTCATTTATATACGCCAACTCTCACGTGCACTGTGTTTTACATATGGACTTACTTGGACATGTAGCACTGAGATATCCATTCACTCACCAACACACCCATGCACACAGTCAACCGCCCATATAGCTGATTCCACATGCACTCTTGAACTCATACACCTAGTGAATCAACTGCTCACACATCTATGCACAGAGTCACACACCTCCCAGCCACCCACACACACACTCAGTCTCCCATTCAAATACTTGGGCAACCAATCAATTACCCATATAGCCACTCATATAGCTACTGAGCAACACATGCAGCAGCTTACACAACAACAGACATACTGATGCACACATTCAGACAGTTTAGTCACTAACCCATGCATTTAGTAAGAAACATTTAATCACTCACTCATACAGTCAGTCACGCACCTACTAAATCCTTAATCCAGACAAATATACATCCACTCATTCTTCAATATGTAAAACATATTTAAACTTTACAGAAACACTCAGTCACTGGATGATGTCATCAGTGATGTCATCAGTGATGTCAAATGAGATGTCATCAGTGATGTCATCAGTGATGTCATTTGAGATGTCATCAGTGATGTCATCAGTGATGTCACTGACCTTGTCATGAATGATGTAATATGTGACATCATCAGCAGGGGATGGCGGGTGCGCGAAATATAGTTAGTACAACTAACTACATAGGAGCAATTTCAATGTTTTTTTAAATGCTAATTCCTAACTATATAAGGCCTGAAACCTATGTTTCTTTAAGTGAATATATATATATATATATATATATATATATATATATATATATATATATATATATATATATATATATATATATATATATATATATATATATATATATATATATATATATATATTTCTTCTGCTCAGTGCCTTGTACATTTGGGGAGAGAGTAATTATGTGAACAACTTAACCTTGTGAATCTTTGATCAATTCTTGTTGGTTCACGTTCACTTTGTAAATATCCTGTATTTATACAGTTATTTAAATTTCTGTGGTTTTTAAGGTGTAAATATATATTTATATATTTTATAAATTAAGCCACTTGTACTTTTAACATAGTATGTGTATAACTTCGCATACAAATGTTAGCACATGAGGATGAAGTATTTTTTCTATGTTGTTGAATACTTTGTAAGAATTGCGCGCGCACTTGCACTTTAAATGTATGGCATTGGCTCTCAGCAACTGGCCATGTGATCAAGCTGTGAAAGGCGAAACGCGTTATGGCGGCGGCAGGCTTGCTGGAAATAAAACACCACGATTAATGCACCTAAAACTGGGTCTGTTCCTTCGTCAGTGTTTGAGTGTTGGGCTGAGGCGGCTGCTTTGGCTCATGACGAATTTTCGTGCATATATATATATATATATATATATATATATATATACACATATATATATATATATCCAACAAAGCAGGAAACCCATTCGGAAGAAGCCACACGAAATGGATCCCAAAAACTTCATTTATTCTTTCCAGCAGCTTGCCAGCAGGCTCTGCGTCACAGTTGACCTTGATGCAAGGAAAAGCCAGACGCGTTTCGAGAGCCACGGCTCTCTTCTTCAATGGCATAGGTTGAGATACCAAAGGGACGCCTTCTTTAATGCACATATTCAAACAGACCCCACCCCACTGGGCGTGTCCTTCCACTGCGGCTGTCTGGAATCTGTAGTGCAAGGTAATTTCCAAGTGGATGCATCTCTTTGTTAGATTAAAACCAGTTCATAATCCAAGTGGAGTTCAAGTGCACAAGGGACGGGGGCCTGCCCTGCTTTATAGCTGCTGGTGAAGTGTCCCTGGGGCCCCCCTGCAGGGTCCCAGATCTTTTCGTTCCGTGATTAACACAAGTCAGTGTCTGCCTGGACCTGCTTCTTGCAGTGGGTTTCATTCTACGACCGGGGGCGGGATCTGTTTGAATATGTGCATTAAAGAAGGTGTCCCTTTGGTATCTCAACCTATGCCATTGAAGAAGAGAGCACTCGAAACGCGTCTGGCTTTTCATTGTATCAAGGACACCTGTGACGCAGAGCCTGCTGGCAAGAATAAATGCTACATGTCAAAGTAAGTACATATGTAAAACAAAGTACATGTGAGAGTTCACATATATAAATTACTGTGTATAAGAGCTAGTGAATGTGTGAGTGGCTGCATGGATCATTGAAAACTTGTATCAGTGACTGTATAAGAGAGTAAATATGTGTTAGAATATGTTTGAATAAGTATGGATGAGTGACAGTATGTGAGTGTCTGTTTACACTGAGTGTATCTAAGGTTATATTAGAGTCTGAAGAGGTTCATCATATTATCACATGAATGATGTCATCAGTGATGTGATCAGTAATGTCAAATGAGATGTCATCAGTGATGTTATCAGTGATATCATTTGAGATGTCATCAGTGATGTCATCAGTGATGTCATTTGAGATGTCATCAGTGATGTCATCAGTGATGTCATTTGAGATGTCATCAGTGATGTCATCAGTGATGTCACTGACCATGTCATGAATGATGTAATATGTGACATCTTCAGCAGTGGATTGCGGGTGCGCGATATATAGTTATTGCAAATAACTATATATGCGAATTTCTATGGTTTTGTGCGAGTAAATTAAGGTTTTGTAAATGCTAATTCCTAACTATATATGGTCTATAACCAATGGTTTTTTCAGTGAATTTTCAAGATTTCGTAAATGCTAATTCCTAACTATATATGGTCTATAACCTATGGTTTTTTCAGTGAATATATCTATATATATATTCAATGAAAAACCCATAGGTTTCAGACCTTATATAGTTAGGAATTAGCATTTAGAAAACCTCTGCAATTCACTCAATAAACTATAAGTTTTAGAGGTGTTATAGTTAGCTGGACATTTCACTCATACAAAACCATTGAAATAGCTCCTATGTAGTTAGTTGGACTAACTATATTTCGCGCACCCGCAATCCACGCTGATGATGTCACATATTACATCATTCATGACATGGTCAGTGACATCTCAAATGACCTCACTGATGACATCACTGATGACATCATCCAGTGAATGTGGTTTGCTTCGTTATTTAAATATGCATTATTTATATAGCAATTTGCATTGAAGAATGAGTGGATATATAAAAATAAATATTTGGATGGAGGATTTAGTAGCAATGTAATTGACTGTTTACTTTAACAATGTATAGTGTCTCACTAAATATAGTGGATAGTGACTAAACTGTGTGAATATCTGTATCACTTTGTCAGTTGTTGTGTAAACTGGTTCTCCAGTTGGTTACTAGCTATGTGAAAGTCTATATTAGTTATTAATTAGTTAACTTAGTATTTGTATTGGAGAGTGAATGTGTGTGTGGTTCGGTGGGGGGTGTGTGAGTGCCCATAGTTAAAACTACATGTTATAATAGTTGTTTGGGGGAGTGAATATCTTTATGGGAGTGGTGATGTGCAAATATATTTCTCTTTGGTGCATGTCCAACAAAGTAGAAAAATACAAGGCAGTGTATATGTCAGTTTTTGTATATAAATAAGTATTCATAAGACTCAATGATTCTGTAAGTGACTATAAGGATGACTTTATATTTGTAATAATGATTTTATAATTCAGTAAGTATGACTTACTATGTAAATGAATAGATGAAGTGGTGTTTGTATAAGTGTGTAGCTAAGTAAGTATGTAAGTATGATCCATTGTTTGCATAAGTGAGTAGGATAACTTCATATTTTAATAGGTTGTGTGCTGGTGTGTAATGACGATATAGGTGTATAAGTATTTTTGATAGTGTTCTATTTTTCATTGACATCATGTATGATTGAATCCACAGGTAAGTGATTAGATGTCTGTATACATCTAGGAATCACTGAGTGGGTTTTTAGACACTTGTATTGCTGTGTCAATGGATTCAAATATGATACTCTGTATTTTACAAAGAGTGATGAAAGATTTTACTAGTGTATGAAAAGGTGTATGTGATTGTCATGTGGATGATGTCATCAGTGATGTCATCAGTGACGTCATTTGAGATGTCATCAGTGATGTCACTGACCAGGTCATGAATGATGTAATATGTGACATCATCAGCAGTGGATTGCGGGTGCGCGAAATATAGTTAGTCCAACTAACTATATAGGAGCAATTTCAATGGAGTGAAATGTCCAGCTAACTATAACACCCCTAAAACTTATAGTTTATTAAGTGAAGTTCAAAAGTATTTTAAATGCTAATTGCTAACTATATAAGGCCTGAAACCTATGGTTTTTTCATTGAATTTTAAAGGTTTTTTATATGCTAATTCCTAACTATATAAGGCCTGAAACCTATGGTTTTTTCAGTGAATTTGCAAGTTTTTTTTAATGCTAATTCCTAACTATATAAGGCCTGAAACCTATGTTTTTTTCATTGAATATATATATATATATATATATATATATATACACACACACATTTATTATCTACTGGCAGTCGCCAGTAGGTAGTTATAGTTAGGACCTATTTTCCATAGGAAATTCGCAACATTTTATACCCAATAACTTTGTTGCCGGTTGACGAATCTTCGTGAAATTTTTAAAACTCGTGGGGCGCTCCGGTCCGCTCCTATCTTGAAAGTTTCGGGGTGATTCGTCAAGCGGGGGCAGAGAAAAAAGGGGGGTCTCAAAAAATGTTTTCCCCAATGCAATTTCCCATAGGAAACTTTAGACAAATTTGGCAAAGAGATAGTTCTTGGTTCAGAAAGAGGCCTTTTTGTTAAATAGTGTAAATCCGTTGAGTAGTTGCTGAGAAAATCAAAAGTAAAAACACATATATAGCTATGGCCGTGCAGGTTCCGTGCACCCTCCCGATCCCAAGCTGTATGCTAATTGTCCGTCAACACTCCAAAGCAGGAAGTGTAGGCAGCCATCTTGTGCCTTGGTAGAACCGTGGCACTAGCAAACAGAAAAGAAAACCACGCAAAAAACATAAAGGGGGCAGGGTAGAAAAACCGTGACCCCCTAGCCCTGCTCAGGGGGTCCCACAAGGACCCCCAAGGCCCCCCAAATATTTTGGTAAAGCTCTGGGGGGTGGCGGTCCCCGGGGCTTGGGGGGGCCTTTGAGTCCCCCCATCCATTTCTTTTCAAAGCCCCGGGGGTGGTGGTCCCCGGGGCTGGGGGGGCTGAAAGACCCTCCCACATATTTGTGAAATATTTGTGAAATATGGCAGTCCTCACCCTGATACGAGGCCGCCACCGTGACCGCAGGCCTGCTCGACACAGGCCCCTGCGAACCCAGTGGCACAGTACCACAGAGTTATGTCTGTACAGACTACTGCCTTTGATGTGCACTGTGGACAGCAGGGCTTACACTTCAGATCAAGTCGTGATTGCAAATGACACAGTGCAGTGGGTGCAGGCAAAAAAGGGGGGGTGCTGCACTGTTCCTGGAGAGAGAGAGATGAGGAAGTAGGGAAACTTTCCCTACTTCCTCATCTCTCTCCAGGAACAGTGCAGCACCCCCCCTTTTTTGCTTGCATCTCTAGTACTCAGTACGGACACTAAGCTGCTACTGGACCTTCCACCATCTTGAGTGGTAAATAGTGTCCTTTCGCCTCCCCTCTTTTGGAAATCTACTCGTGCACGGTGCTACCGTGGGAGCTCTCACATGGTGGGTTAGTCTGTTCAAATCCCCCAAAGACTTGAGCCCACACTATATTGGTGGCTCACACCTGGTCTATAGCCGAATTCGGCGTGGGGCCCTCTCTCACTCTCTCCAGGGTGTGCTTATAAAGAAAGCCACCCCTCCTTCACCCCCCACTTCTATTCCCTACCTTCTGTGAAGGACTCCACCACACCGGGACCAGTCCTATTAGACCTCACCACCATGGAGGGGCAGGGACTGAGTTTTGGTGAGGAGGATGCAGCAGCCATAATGAGGACACCTTCTCTTTTTGGCATCGACATCGAACCAGGAACAAGCAGCAACACCACCGAGTGGCAATCCCTGTCAGACCTCAAACGGGAATGGATTAGGGTAACAATTCATGGAACAATGATGGCTCAATATTTCAAAGCTAAAATTGCACCCAATGGACTGATCGTCAAAAACTTCCCAAGAATATTCTGGGAGGACGGACAATTTAAAGTGGAATGGTCACAGGTCTCGTGGAAGTGTACCCACGACCTTCTCATCCTTATAGTCAACACAGCTAAACGACTAGCAGACGCACTTCTAGTCAAAATACAAGCAGCAGAGGCTGCTCTGAAGACTGCGGTACAAAACCCGGGCTTCAAAACGAAATTGGCCGAGATCAACAAAGAAATGGCAGAACATAAGGAGTATCTTATGAACCAGAAGGTAGCCAAATTGCAAAAGGACATCAAAAAATTCTAAAAAGAGAAAGTCTACCCCTATTTAAGGGATGACTATGTCCCCCCGGGCACTAGCTATAGTTCAGACTCTAGCACGACTTCGTCAAGGAGGGGCTCAAATAGTGGCTCGGACAGTAGCGGGGATAACAATCCTGCACAGATGCCCCCCAGGGCTAAAAGAGGTAAGGGACGGGGGCAACATAACTTCCCAAATTACCAAAATCAGGGGCAACCTGTAGGTCCCCCGTTCTGGCAATACCCACAATTCCCCCACTTCCAACCTCCTTTTGCAGCACAATACCCTCCATTCTATCCCCCCCAAAACCCTTCAACCCTCCTTTTTTAGGCAGAGGTTGGGGCAGAGGGCGAGGGCGAAAAAGAGGGAACGCAGCAGAGAAAAGAGTCCAATGGGAGGACACACGCCCCCAAGGGATGGATACGAGGAGCACGAGCCGGTCAGGACAACAGTAAGCTTGGTGGTCAACCTATCGGATCGCCACCTTACTCAAAGAGAGGAAGAAGTCCTGCAAAAAGGTTTGGGCTTTGTTCCAACACCCAGGATCGATCCGTTCCTACAAACCAGGGAACTCAAAGCCTTTTTTAGAAAAATAAGGTTGAAAACCTTCTTTGAAGGGAAACCCAGTGAACCTACGGAAGATTCTGGACTCCACAATCCCTCAACCTTTACACCTCACAATGGAATGGTCCCCAACGAAGTGCTGACTTTCGAGCAAGCAGTACTGAGAGACATCAATAAACTTAACCGACAGATACCACACTCAAACATCTCTAAGAATGAGTTGGCTGTACTCAAATCACTGGCTAATGACCCCTTAATCACAATCAAACAGGCAGACAAAGGGGGAGCCACAGTTCTAATGAATACTGTGGATTATGAGTTGGAATGTACCAGACAACTCAGTGATCAGAGATATTATACTCCAATCACTATTGACCCGACCACACGACTACAGACCAAGATTACAAGCCTGATTACTAGCGCTGAATGTGACCAATGGATCAGCAGAAAGGAGGCAGAATTCCTCATGAAAAAGGACCCTAGGGTACCATATTTCTACATCCTGCCTAAAATCCATAAAGCCACTAGACCAGTACCAGGGAGACCAATTGTCTCTGGGATAGACTCTGTGTTGGAGCCTCTCTCACAATTTTGTGACCATTTCCTTCAACCCCTGGTGAAAAGCATTCCCTCATACATTCAGGACACCACAGATGTTCTAAGAATACTGGATACAGTCCAGGACACAGGAGAGATTGACCTTCTGATTACCCTAGATGTTGAAGCCCTCTACACGAACATCCCCTAGAGGGCCACTCTAGAGGTAATCGAGGAAAGACTGGGTCAAAATGCCTTGGAGCTCTCACACTCCCCAAACCTTCATCATGGAGTGCGCCACTCTAGCCTTGACGGAAAACTATTTTGAATACAGAGGCAAGTTTTACCACCAGACCCAGGGGACTTCTATGGGCAGTACCTTCGCCCCCTCGGTGGCCTGTCTATATATGGCCAAATTTGAGGGTACTCATATACATCATGAGTCCAATCCCTTTCTGAATAACATCAAAATGTGGAAACGCTTCATAGATGACATCCTGATCCTATGGAGCGGTCCACCGACCTCACACGAAGGGTTTCTGGTATGGGTCAACACACTAAACCCTCACCTACACTTCACCATGGCGTCCTCACCCCATGAAATTGCTTTCCTTGACCTAACTATCAGATTGGAAGCAGGGTCCATAAGTACCACCATGTACCGTAAACCTACAGACCGTAACAGCCTACTGCACTACAAGAGTCACCATCCAAGGGCCTTACGTACCAACCTGCCCTTTGGCCAATTCTTACGAATCAGGCGTAATTGCAGTGCTGTGTCTGATTACAAGAAGGAATCCGCAATTCTCTCAAGGAACCTTCTTGACAGGGGCTATCCTAAGAGTGATGTCCGCAAAGCAAGGAAACGGGCCAGAAATAATAACAGAGAAGCCCTTCTTGAACGGCAGGAGAGAGTCCCTGTTGAGAACCAACCGATCACCTGTGTAACTACATTTACCCCTTTGTCCAATAAAATCAGGAACACGATTAAACACCACTGGGGCATACTTAACACAGGAGACATGACTCTAGAGGAACCCAGGTTTGCCTTCAAGAGGTCACAAAATTTAAAAGACATCTTGATCAGCACCAGGCCAAAACTTGTGAGAAAAGAAACCCAACTAACCTTATGGCATTTACCGCCCGTGATGGGCCACTACCCTTGTGGCATATGTGGGGTCTGCAGATACACCTTGACTGTTAAAACCATACAACTCTCCGAGAACTTCAAATGGGAGCTCAGGCAACACACAAATTGCAACACATCACACTGTATATATTTGCTCATGTGCCCGTGTGGCTTACAGTACATAGGGATGACCACCCGCCCCATCAAGACTCGCATCATAGAACACCGCAGCAATTTTCGCTGCAAAAAGACCCACACTAAAATGTGTAAACACTATGTGGAATCCAACCACGATGAGAATTCTATGAAATGGGTAGTCTTGGAATCCAGTCCCAACTGCCCGACAAAAGCCCTTTTCAACAAGAAACAGAGATGGGTGCATCGATTGTCTTCTGATAAACAGGGGCTCAACGAAGACATTCCCTGGCATTCATTATAAACTCTGAAGTTCCCCCATGAGACACCGTTACCAGCCACATTCCCGTGACAAGACATCTGACATAGGCACTCACTAACAACCAATCCAACTCGGGGACACTACCCACCCCAGTCAGTGCCACTGTTGACCTTAACCCACCCACTGCCATTGGTCCCCTACCACATGTGCACCTTGCTCCAACTACACATAGGGATCTAACTCAGACACCTGTAGATTTTTGTTAAGTTTGGATAATCTTTGGTCCCCCCACACCTTGGCCGCCTTGGGGCCACTTGAACTTATTCAGCCATCTGCAGCGCAGCACTCCAGTTAATCCATATGCATCTCACATCATGCCAACCATTTGTCTAAATGCACTAGCCCGGTCTGTACCGATGAGATGTACACTCTTAATGCATAGTCACAATTAAGCCATTCCGCCATATCCATGTATGCCCCAGGCGCGCTCTAAGCTGCACAATGGTCCCTCTAATTGAGGCCCTGCTAAGCACAAACAGCGGAGCCAAAACCAGGGAACTATGCAAACTCCGCTATTTCCACACCATCTTAAGATGGCCGCCACACAATCGGCCTCGCACAGGTGACCTGAGACAGGGGGCGGTGACTAGACTTGGCGCGCAGGGCGTCCGTTGTTGTTGAAATAACCCCCGCCGCCGAGCTCACTCATCTACTCGAGCTCGGCGGTAAAGGGTAGGTCACCACACACGGACTCAGAGGACTGAAGGTGAGTGCGTCTGGCGCTTAATGAAGGGCGGACATAGAGCCCCTCGCTCTATACCAATTACTGGGTATTATGCAGCCCACTCGTTTTAATGCAGGGACGCCCCCCTTTTTCTACCTCCACTTTAGCCACACTCCAAGGGCTCAGCTCTGTTGTACCACACCGCCGATCCCTCATGTGGCTTTTAGCATATGACCAATAGGTGAGTAGGGAATTAAACAAGTGTTTCCATTCTCATTTTTACAGGTCACAGTGAGTGTTTGTTACTATGTATAGAAAGCGTCCACTGGTGTCTGCACAAAAGACCTGCCTAGTACCTGACACACTACAGGCAGGCATTCATTTTGAGACTGCTGCATTTTTAACAAGAAATCTCTATATCAATGTTTTTAATCACTACCCTCACTAATCACAGTCCTAGTCACAGTTTCAGTTATTGTGTGTGCTCTTCACCTTGGACATTGCACGCTCAATACACTTGGCATGCGATGGATGTGTACAATCACTCCCTGTTCCACCAGCATGTCAGTATATATGTATACATTTTCTCCCTGGCAATGTTGTGACTTGCATATCTGTACTGAATATAATTACTGTTTCCTTATCCTTTCTCTATGTATAGGCATAGGAGGATCCACTAAGGTAACAAATACAACACATATGAGACTAGCATGTTGTTGTTTTCACTTTGGTCCTGAAGAATCGCGGTTAATATAGCCTTAGCGAGAAACATGTTGACCACATTCACTTCTAGCCTCTTCTAGGGTCACATAACCTTAATTAGCTGACTCCTAGGAAGCTAGCCCCACCTTTTAACTGTAGCCAGAGGACCCCCAGAATAAAGTTCATTCCGGTACCCCTTGCTACATTTTAACCAGCTTAACAGGAATACACCATCCTGCCCACATACCCCCACTTCACCACAAGGCTGTTGGAAAAAGATCTCCGCCAAAGAGCCCCTCTTTGAGGTGAGCCCGTCGGGGGTTGCACCGCCTCCCCGACAAGGAGCAACCGCCGATGATGAAGCATGACACTCTTCGGGGTGTGTGAGGCAATTACATCCAACATAATGGATGCCCCAGGGTATCATTGGAACACCCTTGGTCACGCCAGGTAAAACCTTCCCTAAAACTTTCCCTACTTCCTCATCTCTCTCCAGGAACAGTGCAGCACCCCCCCTTTTTTGCTTGCATCTCTAGTACTCAGTACGGACACTAAGCTGCTACTGGACCTTCCACCATCTTGAGTGGTAAATAGTGTCCTTTCGCCTCCCCTCTTTTGGAAATCTACTCGTGCACGGTGCTACCGTGGGAGCTCTCACATGGTGGGTTAGTCTGTTCAAATCCCCCAAAGACTTGAGCCCACACTATATTGGTGGCTCACACCTGGTCCATAGCCGAATTCGGCGTGGGGCCCTCTCTCACTCTCTCCAGGGTGTGCTTATAAAGAAAGCCACCCCTCCTTCACCCCCCACTTCTATTCCCTACCTTCTGTGAAGGACTCCACCACACCGGGACCAGTCCTATTAGACCTCACCACCATGGAGGGGCAGGGACTGAGTTTTGGTGAGGAGGATGCAGCAGCCATAATGAGGACACCTTCTCTTTTTGGCATCAACATCGAACCAGGAACAAGCAGCAACACCACCGAGTGGCAATCCCTGTCAGACCTCAAACGGGAATGGATTAGGGTAACAATTCATGGAACAATGATGGCTCAATATTTCAAAGCTAAAATTGCACCCAATGGACTGATCGTCAAAAACTTCCCAAGAATATTCTGGGAGGACGGACAATTTAAAGTGGAATGGTCACAGGTCTCGTGGAAGTGTACCCACGACCTTCTCATCCTTATAGTCAACACAGCTAAACGACTAGCAGACGCACTTCTAGTCAAAATACAAGCAGCAGAGGCTGCTCTGAAGACTGCGGTACAAAACACGGGCTTCAAAACGAAATTGGCCGAGATCAACAAAGAAATGGCAGAACATAAGGAGTATCTTATGAACCAGAAGGTAGCCAAATTGCAAAAGGACATCAAAAAATTCTCAAAAGAGAAAGTCTACCCCTATTTAAGGGATGACTATGTCCCCCCGGGCACTAGCTATAGTTCAGACTCTAGCACGACTTCGTCAAGGAGGGGCTCAAATAGTGGCTCGGACAGTAGCGGGGATACCAATCCTGCACAGATGCCCCCCAGGGCTAAAAGAGGTAAGGGACGGGGGCAACATAACTTCCCAAATTACCAAAATCAGGGGCAACCTGTAGGTCCCCCGTTCTGGCAATACCCACAATTCCCCCACTTCCAACCTCCTTTTGCAGCACAATACCCTCCATTCTATCCCCCCCAAAACCCTTCACACCCTCCTTTTTTAGGCAGAGGTTGGGGCAGAGGGCGAGGGCGAAAAAGAGGGAACGCAGCAGAGAAAAGAGTCCAATGGGAGGACACACGCCCCCAAGGGATGGATACGAGGAGCACGAGCCGGTCAGGACAACAGTAAGCTTGGTGGTCAACCTATCGGATCGCCACCATACTCAAAGAAGGGAAGAAGTCCTGCAAAAAGGTTTGGGCTTTGTTCCAACACCCAGGATCGATCCGTTCCTACAAACCAGGGAACTCAAAGCCTTTTTTAGAAAAATAAGGTTGAAAACCTTCTTTGAAGGGAAACCCAGTGAACCTACGGAAGATTCTGGACTCCACAATCCCTCAACCTTTACACCTCACAATGGAATGGTCCCCAACGAAGTGCTGACTTTCGAGCAAGCAGTACTGAGAGACATCAATAAACTTAACCGACAGATACCACACTCAAACATCTCTAAGAATGAGTTGGCTGTACTCAAATCACTGGCTAATGACCCCTTAATCACAATCAAACAGGCAGACAAAGGGGGAGCCACAGTTCTAATGAATACTGTGGATTATGAGTTGGAATGTACCAGACAACTCAGTGATCAGAGATATTATACTCCAATCACTATTGACCCGACCACACGACTACAGACCAAGATTACAAGCCTGATTACTAGCGCTGAATGTGACCAATGGATCAGCAGAAAGGAGGCAGAATTCCTCATGAAAAAGGACCCTAGGGTACCATATTTCTACATCCTGCCTAAAATCCATAAAGCCACTAGACCAGTACCAGGGAGACCAATTGTCTCTGGGATAGACTCTGTGTTGGAGCCTCTCTCACAATTTTGTGACCATTTCCTTCAACCCCTGGTGAAAAGCATTCCCTCATACATTCAGGACACCACAGATGTTCTAAGAATACTGGATACAGTCCAGGACACAGGAGAGATTGACCTTCTGATTACCCTAGATGTTGAAGCCCTCTACACGAACATCCCCCAGAGGGCCACTCTAGAGGTAATCGAGGAAAGACTGGGTCAAGAGCCTTGGAGCTCTCACACTCCCCAAACCTTCATCATGGAGTGCGCCACTCTAGCCTTCACGGAAAACTATTTTGAATACAGAGGCAAGTTTTACCACCAGACCCAGGGGACTTCTATGGGCAGTACCTTCGCCCCCTCGGTGGCCTGTCTATATATGGCCAAATTTGAGGGTACTCATATACATCATGAGTCCAATCCCTTTCTGAATAACATCAAAATGTGGAAACGCTTCATAGATGACATCCTGATCCTATGGAGCGGTCCACCGACCTCACACGAAGGGTTTCTGGTATGGGTCAACACACTAAACCCTCACCTACACTTCACCATGGCGTCCTCACCCCATGAAATTGCTTTCCTTGACCTAACTATCAGATTGGAAGCAGGGTCCATAAGTACCACCATGTACCGTAAACCTACAGACCGTAACAGCCTACTGCACTACAAGAGTCACCATCCAAGGGCCTTACGTACCAACCTGCCCTTTGGCCAATTCTTACGAATCAGGCGTAATTGCAGTGCTGTGTCTGATTACAAGAAGGAATCCGCAATTCTCTCAAGGAACCTTCTTGACAGGGGCTATCCTAAGAGTGATGTCCGCAAAGCAAGGAAACGGGCCAGAAATAATAACAGAGAAGCCCTTCTTGAACGGCAGGAGAGAGTCCCTGTTGAGAACCAACCGATCACCTGTGTAACTACATTTACCCCTTTGTCCAATAAAATCAGGAACACGATTAAACACCACTGGGGCATACTTAACACAGGAGACATGACTCTAGAGGAACCCAGGTTTGCCTTCAAGAGGTCACAAAATTTAAAAGACATCTTGATCAGCACCAGGCCAAAACTTGTGAGAAAAGAAACCCAACTAACCTTATGGCATTTACCGCCCGTGATGGGCCACTACCCTTGTGGCATGTGTGGGGTCTGCAGATACACCTTGACTGTTAAAACCATACAACTCTCCGAGAACTTCAAATGGGAGCTCAGGCAACACACAAATTGCAACACATCACACTGTATATATTTGCTCATGTGCCTGTGTGGCTTACAGTACATAGGGATGACCACCCGCCCCATCAAGACTCGCATCATAGAACACCGCAGCAATTTTCGCTGCAAAAAGACCCACACTAAAATGTGTAAACATTATGTGGAATCCAACCACGATGAGAATTCTATGAAATGGGTAGTCTTGGAATCCAGTCCCAACTGCCCGACAAAAGCCCTTTTCAACAAGGAACAGAGATGGGTGCATCGATTGTCTTCTGATAAACAGGGGCTCAACGAAGACATTCCCTGGCATTCATTATAAACTCTGAAGTTCCCCCATGAGACACCGTTACCAGCCACATTCCCGTGACAAGACATCTGACATAGGCCCTCACTAACAACCAATCCAACTCGGGGACACTACCCACCCCAGTCAGTGCCACTGTTGACCTTAACCCACCCACTGCCATTGGTCCCCTACCACATGTGCACCTTGCTCCAACTACACATAGGGATCTAACTCAGACACCTGTAGATTTTTGTTAAGTTTGGATAATCTTTGGTCCCCCCACACCTTGGCCGCCTTGGGGCCACTTGAACTTATTCAGCCATCTGCAGCGCAGCACTCCAGTTAATCCATATGCATCTCACATCATGCCAACCATTTGTCTAAATGCACTAGCCCGGTCTGTACCGATGAGATGTACACTCTTAATGCATAGTCACAATTAAGCCATTCCGCCATATCCATGTATGCCCCAGGCGCGCTCTAAGCTGCACAATGGTCCCTCTAATTGAGGCCCTGCTAAGCACAAACAGCGGAGCCAAAACCAGGGAACTATGCAAACTCCGCTATTTCCACACCATCTTAAGATGGCCGCCACACAATCGGCCTCGCACAGGTGACCTGAGACAGGGGGCGGTGACTAGACTTGGCGCGCAGGGCGTCCGTTGTTGTTGAAATAACCCCCGCCGCCGAGCTCACTCATCTACTCGAGCTCGGCGGTAAAGGGTAGGTCACCACACACGGACTCAGAGGACTGAAGGTGAGTGCGTCTGGCGCTTAATGAAGGGCGGACATAGAGCCCCTCGCTCTATACCAATTACTGGGTATTATGCAGCCCACTCGTTTTAATGCAGGGACGCCCCCCTTTTTCTACCTCCACTTTAGCCACACTCCAAGGGCTCAGCTCTGTTGTACCACACCGCCGATCCCTCATGTGGCCTTTAGCATATGACCAATAGGTGAGTAGGGAATTAAACAAGTGTTTCCATTCTCATTTTTACAGGTCACAGTGAGTGTTTGTTACTATGTATAGAAAGCGTCCACTGGTGTCTGCACAAAAGACCTGCCTAGTACCTGACACACTACAGGCAGGCATTCATTTTGAGACTGCTGCATTTTTAACAAGAAATCTCTATATCAATGTTTTTAATCACTACCCTCACTAATCACAGTCCTAGTCACAGTTTCAGTTATTGTGTGTGCTCTTCACCTTGGACATTGCACGCTCAATACACTTGGCATGCGGTGGATGTGTACAATCACTCCCTGTTCCACCAGCAAGTCAGTATATATGTATACATTTTCTCCCTGGCAATGTTGTGACTTGCATATCTGTACTGAATATAATTACTGTTTCCTTATCCTTTCTCTATGTATAGGCATAGGAGGATCCACTAAGGTAACAAATACAACACATATGAGACTAGCATGTTGTTGTTTTCACTTTGGTCCTGAAGAATCGCGGTTAATATAGCCTTAGCGAGAAACATGTTGACCACATTCACTTCTAGCCTCTTCTAGGGTCACATAACCTTAATTAGCTGACTCCTAGGAAGCTAGCCCCACCTTTTAACTGTAGCCAGAGGACCCCCAGAATAAAGTTCATTCTGGTACCCCTTGCTACATTTTAACCAGCTTAACACGAATACACCATCCTGCCCACATACCCCCACTTCACCACAAGGCTGTTGAAAAAAGATCTCCGCCAAAGAGCCCCTCTTTGAGGTGAGCCCGTCGGGGGTTGCACCGCCTCCCCGACGAGGAGCAACCGCCGATGATGAAGCATGACACTCTTCGGGGTGTGTGAGGCAATTACATCCAACATAATGGATGCCCCAGGGTATCATTGGAACACCCTTGGTCACGCCAGGTAAAACCTTCCCTAAAACTTTCCCTACTTCCTCATCTCTCTCCAGGAACAGTGCAGCACCCCCCCTTTTTTGCTTGCATCTCTAGTACTCAGTACGGACACTAAGCTGCTACTGGACCTTCCACCATCTTGAGTGGTAAATAGTGTCCTTTCGCCTCCCCTCTTTTGGAAATCTACAGTGCAGTGGGTAACATACATTGCTCACAGCGCGGGTCGCCCGGACCACGCATCATCGCAGGCTCGTCACACTGGTTGCTTCCTGTGCCACTAACTGTGCAGCTCAACTCAATACCACGTGGCTGTGGGCCCTTGCTGACCGCTGCCTCCCGCCTACACTGTGATCAGCAGGGCTCACAATTAAAATTGAGTCTTGATTCATTAATTGCAGAGTCCAATAGGCAACTAAGTATAACGTCCCTAAAACCTACATATTATCCTTTTAGTATTCTTGCTTCAAGATCTTGTTTTATATCAGTTATAGCTTTACTACAATGACCAAATTCATCTTGCAAGTTCAAAGGAACACTGAATTGTAGTCTACACTGCAGACAGCAGAGCTCACAGTTCGAATTCAGTTTTAATTACACAGTGAAATGTACCCTATGTCTCGGATTTTGTCAAGAATAAGTGACCAAAAGCATTCCTCAATGTCTTTGCTGACTACTGCCCTCGTTCTCCACTACTGACAGCAGGGCTCACAATTCAGATAGAGTCGCAATTGCAGATGATGCAGTCCAGTAGGCAAGAGACATAGCTCCCAGTGCGGCCCACCCGGACCACACATCATCACTGGCTGCGCACATGCTGAATGCTTCAGGTGCCACTAACTCTGTGCAGCTCAAGTCAGTGCCTCTTGACTCTTGGCCCTTGCTGACCGCTGCCTCTAGTCTACACTGCGGTCAGCAGGACTGACAGTTCAGATAGAGTCACGATTGCAGATGACACAGTCCAGTAGGCAACAGTCATTGCTCCGAGTGAAGCCCGCCTAGACCACAAATCATCGCTTACTGCGCATACACTGAGTGCTTCAGGTGCCACTAACTCTGTGCAGCTCAAGTCAACGCCATGTGGCTGTGGGCCCTTCCTGCCTACTGCCTCTGGCCTACACTGTGGTTAGCATGGCTCACAATTCAAGATTAGTACAGATGCAAATTGTGTAAGAGACTGTAATCGGTTAAGAAGACCAATTGCTCCCAATCTGTGCAGCTCAAGTCAACTCCACGTGGCTGTGGGCCTTGGCTAACCGCTGCCTCTGGCCTACACTGTGGTCAGCAGGGCTCACAATTCAAATACAGTCTTGATTAATTAATTTCAGAGTATAGTAGGCAACTAATTATAATGTCCCTGAAACCTGCATATTTCAACAATGTTTTCTATGCATAATTCCTCTTTTCCTCCATACCCCTACACTGTGGTCAACAGAGCTCACAATTTGAATTCAGTCTTGATTTATTAATTGCAGAGAGAATTGTACTCTATATCCTCGGATTTTGTCAAGAGGAAGTGACAAAAATCATTACTTGATGTCTGTGCTTACCACTACCTTCATTCTACATTGCGGACAGCAGGGCTCACAATTTGGGTCGAATCGCGATTGCAGATGACGCAGTCAAGTAGGCAACAAACATTGTTCCCAGTGCGGCTCACCCGTACCACGCATCATTGCTGGCTCCAAACACGCTGAATGCTTCTGATGCCCCTATCTCAGTGCAGCATAGCTCATGGACCCTTTATGATGCAATGTTTTGTGTATAATTTCACATCTGCTGCCCTACCTCAGTGTACCACAAGTCATGGACCCTTTATGATAGAATCTTTTGTGTATTATTTAACATCTGCTGCCCCAACCTTAGTGCAGCACAAATCATTGACCCTTTATGATTGAATCTCTTTGTCTGATCCAACGATTACTGTTGTACTGGTTGCCAGCACCAACCATTCCTGGAGGGCTGGCTTACACTCACCCCACACGCCTCCAGCACAGACGTCACTGGACATGTGACCCTGGAAATAAAAAGGAGTCAAGCGCACGTGCCCGTATCCCAGTTCCACTATCTATCTAACTGTGTCTGTGTGTTCGTTATGTATGCAAGATGCTGCCCCTGGGCCCTACCACATTACATTGTGCTGTGGACAGCGTATACAACCATGTTACCTCTGCCAGTGGGGTAAAATTTGGTTAAGGAACTTTAGGGCATATTACCAACAACTAGCGATAATTATCGCTATGTTGGCTTAGCGGGAATATTACTATCGCCACCCTTCCCCTGTTTTTATCGCTGAGATACCTTGCTATTAGCAAGGTTTATCTGAGAAGCGATAAAAAACAGGCGAAATGCGTGAATATCACTATCAATACAGCGATATTCAGGCATTTCCGTGACAATGCTCTTAGCCTTGTTATCCACCTCTCACTGGATAACATGGCTAAGAGCTGGTCTCTACAAAGAGTAATGTCATCAAACGAACCATTAATCAACATTGGGCACTGGTGGCCGAAGATATACATCAGACAGAACTCCCACTACATGCATTTAAAAAGGGTAAAAGTGTCCGGGATTCGGTGGTTCGCTCTTTCCTACAGAGTCCCCGAGACCCTACTTTGTCCTCATTGTGGAACTTACCACCTATTGTGGGTCACTATTGTTGTGGACACTGCAAGGCCTGTGACAGCACCATCCAGACGAAAGATTTTGAGTATCGCTACATCAAAACCTCCATGTTATCGCATACGAATTGTAATTCTTCAAACATCATATATGCTATTCTATGCCCATGCGACCTGATTTATATCGGACAGACTCAACAAAAAGCTAAAGTCTGAGTTCTGCAACACATGAGCAGGATCCGCTGTGAAGTTCAAGGAGCACCCTTGGTACAACATTTTAAATCTGCAGCTCATTCCCCTGAAAGCCTCAAATGGCTCATCCTAGAAGAGGTGACACTTGGCCCTAGAGGCGGTAGCATTTCAGAGATCCTAAATGTTAGAGAGCTGAAATGGATGTTCCGTTTCAATTCGATCCACAATGGCCTCAACGAACATGACAGTTCTTTTTCTCAGCTGGCCTTGCTTAGATGAAAGAGGTGTCCCCTCTGTAAGGTACTATATTATAGGACCCTTCTTACCTGATTCCTGACAGTATACAAGGATACTGACTTTAACTGTCAACTACTTGTTCTGGTTAGATGGGCCTTTACCATCCTGTATCAGTTACGCCCTCACCAACCATACAAGACTGTCAGATCCGAAGGACAACTCACTTCCTCATAATAGATTATGTCCGACATTTAAGTGGCCTTTACCATCATGTGATAGGTACGCCACAATTTGTTTTCTGTTCTCCATGTAATGTACTATACATAGATTTCTCTTTACCTGATTCAGGTCACTACATATGTTGACTTCAACTATTCACCACTCGTTTTGGTTGGTTGGGCCTTTACCATCTTGCGACAGGTACGCCCACATTCTCCATGCATAATCCGCTTGGTTTCCAGGTTGGACCATTTTGTTATATAGATTTATGTGTGACACACCAATGGCCTTTACCGTCATGGGACAGGTACGCCATAATTTTCTATTTATTTACGATGTACATTGATGTGTAATTTGCTGTAACTCTAAGTGCTCACTGTATAATTCCTATATTGATTTTAAGTATGTTTATTCATATGCGTTTGCTTATTGTTGATATGTATACACCCAATTCAGGTTAAACATGGGGCATTAATCAGCTCGCCTCACAGCTATTTATTTCACATTATGTTGTAGCATGACTGCAGCTTTAATCCTTATTATAATTTAGCCATTCTGACATGGCCGCTTAGCTCAGTACCAGATCAGCTATCACGCCGGGCCCCGTTTTCTATTTCAACGATGATCACATCATGTGACCGGAACAAAAGTTCACTGCCCCAGAGCTGATCGTGCTACGCCACAGCTGCCGAGTCTGAGATTCATTCCTCTTGTTGCAGGTACCGGGTTATTTATTTATTTTGATCGCGGCCGAACTGAGCCGGCTCATAATAATGCCGATTTATAACAGTGACCTCTGTTTCTGTTATATTAGATGCCGCATGTACATTCGTGTGGCCTGAATTAGCTCATAGATTCGTCGTCCTGACATGGTGACCGGTACGTTTTTTAGTCTGTTTCTTGAGTTTGTTCCTAATTATATACACTGCACGATTAGCAACACATTGATTCTGTGTTTCTCTCGTTTTAGATACTCACGTAGTGTGCAGTAGGTTTATTGAGGTTATTGTTGAGATGACATCAAGTCATGATTTATAAGGTATGATTTATTTGACGTAGAGAGTATGATTGTTTATCAATGTTATATTTCCTCCATGGAACACGTACATAGAGACTGGATCTTTAGAGTACTGCAAAGCGAGTGTATAGTTTATTTATAAGTGTCTGGGGATTGGCGGAGGGATTGTATAAGTACATATGTTGGCGCAGACTAACCCCGACCACAAGCTTGGCTCTAATTGGCTGCCCTCCATGTGCCAAAAACTGAAACTTGAACTTTGCATTGCCCTGTATTGCTACAGCTGCAACACTCCACTATTTGTGCTATAAACATTCATTTCTATACAGATGTGTCATGTCCACCATCTTTCATATGCGGAACTATGGATGAATGCAGGGTTAGTGATTCCCTGTACCTTCCATGTTGGCCATGTTGTGGGACTTGACTCACAGAGTGACACATTGGCTCTTGCGACCCAGGTGACGGCAGCACTACAACAGGGACACCCGCATCAGTTGATTCCTCATACAGCCCAGGATGTAGCCACACCCAGAACTCCAAAGTCATTCTTCACAGCCTCAAGCAGAACTGGCATATGCCAGGCCAGCCCACACCGCATACACTTACAGGGAAGGACAACATCGATACATGGCCCAAATTTTCATTGTAGGGATCTGCTGGTCACAGCCTAGTTGTCAGTAGGCCACAGCCACTCCCTCATGCCCGGTATACACCCACACCACAACCATCCAGCACAGGCGTCACAGGACACGTGACTCTGCCAATAAAAAAGACCAGGCGCACATTCTCTACGCCATTTCAGACTTGCTGGCACCGAATACACTGCGGCAGGCACAGGCATACTGCCATGGAATTGTGAATTTCAGTTCACTGAGGTAGGGGTACTGTAACTGCTGAGTGGTGTGCAGCCTGCGATGATGCCCCGTCCTGGGGGTCTGGACAGTTCAGGTTTTGTGTGCCCTGCTGGACCGCATGGTAGGCCTGTGCCATCAGACAGCGCAGGCCTACCTCCACATGGCGCCGCCTCGCTGATCACTTGGTTAGTGGCACAGCAAGGGCTGAGCGGGTGTGCAGCCTGCATTGAAAAGCCGGGTGCACTGGTATGTCCTGTGTCATGGCGAAATCAAGACCCAGCACCAAATGTGAGAGCTGGTGGCCTGCGGAGCGGGGCTGCATGATATGAAGGGTGCCCTGTTCGCGGGACCCGGGCTTGGGGCTTGCAGTGGCACATGGCAGGCCCACTTTTCTACACGCAGGTTGAGAAAGGTGAGCAGAGAGGCTTGCTTACACAGCAGCGGGCAGTCACCTCCGGGCAGTGGGAGTGGATGGGGTGCAGCAGCCTGGGTGCACAGTGGCGGGCAGTCACCCACTGGCAGTGGGTGTGGGTGTGGATGGGGTGCAGCAGCCTGGGTGGGCAGCAGCGGGCACGCACCTCTGGGCCGTGGAAGACACACCAGTGGCAGAAAGGTGAGCTGTGAGGG
>NW_028242655.1:0-107859 GCF_964263255.1 Lissotriton vulgaris | reverse complement strand
TGATCCATTTCAGCTTTGGAAAAAGTCCGAAATTCACTTGTGACCATGTTTGCTCCTACTGAGTTTAAAGGACATTTTCATACATTTACTATTGTTATGCACAAGTGTATAGGGTATTAGAATTTCAGCACCCACATACTTTGTGAAGTGTAGGAATTACAGGATGTTAATGATGTACTATGTTTTCAGATTACAGCTGTTAAGCAGATACTATATTCATCTTACACAAAAGATGGGTATAGGGACGCAGGGTGAGGTAGGTATTATAAGAGAGAGAGAGAGGTGTATGTATATTTAGTAAGATTTCTATGTCTCCTTATAAATTGGTATGCCAGCGAAGACACCTCCAAAAGGGCAGCCTTCAAGTCCTACCTCAACCTCTACCACTGCCTGCTGAGGTCAACAAAGAAAACAGCCCTAGCTGCACACGTTCAAAACCAGCACCAACAACACCAATACACTTAGCCTTGTTAAGTAATTCTCCAACTCGACTGCCAGCAAAAACACCATCACACCCTCACAGGAGCGGTGCGACAGCATCGCTCGCTTCTTCCATGACAAGATCTCAACCATATACAGAAACTTTAACACCCAGCCCACACCTATGGACTTTCTTGACAGATACGCCATCACTGCAACCAACACAAGGCACAGAATGACCACCTGGAACCTCCTCTCCACACAGGACACAACCTCCACCATGAATTCCATCCACTCGGGTGCTCTCTCAGATCCATGCTTGCACCACATCATCAACCGCGAAAACCAAACGACCAGCCAGAATCTCACCACCCTGCTCAGCACCTTTATCACCACTGCAACATTTCCAGATGCCTGGAAACACTCCATAATAAGACCACTACTCAGAAAACCCTTGGCCGACCTCAGTGAACTCAAGATGTGCTGGTTAATCTTCCTGCACCCATAAATAGCAAAGGTATTGGAGAAAATCATCAACAAGCAACTCATGACATACCTATATCAGAACCAGCTATTCAATGCCTGACAATCCAGCTTGAAGTTTGCTTACTTCAAAGACAGAAACTGGTATAAGTACTGAAGCTGTAACACCATAACTTCAGAACACCTCTGGACTGAGGACACTCTGCCAAAAAGAAGAGCTGGATAAGCTGTCAGGAGGGACTGCTTCTTTGCTCTTTTGATTTGTTGTGTTGGCCTGCTGCTTACTGCTTCTATATTGAGCAGTGAAAGGCCAAACATTACTTTCTACAGCCTACAATCCTAAGTTTCTCCAGGGGCTTGTGTGTGCTTGCCTCCTGTTGGAAGTCTCAGAGCCAGAAAAGATTTCATCTCCAACGTTTGTCCTCTGATAGGGCTTCTCTGCTGAGGTCTGCATTGCCAAGAGGTGCTAAATCTGGTCCTTGGCTCTTGAACAAGAGTGGTGTGCTGGAACCCGAGAGAAAGCACTCTGACACCATCTTTGAAGCCCGCTGCCTACACCGAAGTCATAGTCCTCACTCGCCAAGAACGTGAAGCATGCACTATGACGATATCATAGCCCCAGTCTCACTGACAACATCACTTCACACCACCATTGTCGCCTCTGCCTGCACCACAGCCGAGAGCACCGCTCGTGAAGAGTATGACGCACCACCTCGATGTCATCACAGCCCCTGGTGTTTATATGACAGTGCCACTGACTCTGACTTTGTCTCTGACGCCGCTGCCTGCACCTTGTCTGAGGGCCCCACTTATGAAGAGCATGACACATACCCCCATCTCACATCACAGCGCTGTGTCTACCAACGACAGTGCTTCAGCACTGATGCCGTGCTGCTGCTTGCACCAAGGGAGAAAATTACAAAAAACAATTTGATGGACAGAATGTAGATCAATGTCTTACATTCACCCCAGTACAAGGATCTGGGCCTAAATCCATCGTTTTTTGCACTCCACACCACCCTGGGTCAGATAATGGCTTTATGCAAATCAGCTCTGACCCTGTGCCCCATGGGAACAGTCCAGTCCGAACTACACAGCCATATCTTTCCCAGACCGGAATCAAGCATCCGAGGACCGGACCGGTTTCGAGGTAACACCTCTCATCAGCCCGGCTAGCTTGACTCCAGTGGTGTGGAGGCTCTGGGACCCACGTCTGAGCTACCCCAGTACACTCAGGGAGAAAATTACAAAAAACAATTTGATGGACAGAATGTAGATCAATGTCTTACATTCACCCCAGTACAAGGATCTGGGCCTAAATCCATCGTTTTTTGCACTCCACACCACCCTGGGTCAGATAATAGCTTTTGTAGTTCGGACTGGACTGTTCCCAGGGGCACAGGGTCAGAGCTGATTTGCATATCGCCATTGTTTAACCCAGGGTGGTGTGGAGTGCAAAAAAACGATGGATTTGGGCCCAGATCTTTGGACTGGGGTGAGTGTGTGACATTGATCCACATTCGGTCCATCACCTGTTGTGTTTGCATATTCCGCCCTAAGTGCGCTGGGGATGCCCAGACGTGGGTCCCAGGCACTCCACACCACTGGAGTCAAGCTAGTCGGGCTGATGAGAGGTGTTACCTCGAAACCGGTCCGGTCCTCGGATGCTTGATTCCATTCTGGGAAGGACATGGCTTTTGTAGTTCGGACTGGACTGTTCCCATGGGGCACAGGGTCAGAGCTGATTTGCATATCGCCATTGACTAACCCAGGGTGGTGTGGAGTGCAAAAAAACGATGGATTTGGGCCCAGATCTTTGGACTGGGGTGAGTGTGTGACATTGATCCACATTCGGTCCATCACCTGTTGTGTTTGCATATTCCGCCCTAAGTGCGCTGGGGATGCCCAGACGTGGGTCCCAGGCACTCCACACCACTGGAGTCAAGCTAGCCGGGCTGATGAGAGGTGTTACCTCGAAACCGGTCCGGTCCTCGGATGCTTGATTCCGTTCTGGGAAGGACATGGCTTTTGTAGTTCGGACTGGACTGTTCCCATGGGGCACAGGGTCAGAGCTGATTTGCATATCGCCATTGTCTAACCCAGGGTGGTGTGGAGTGCAAAAAAACGATGGATTTGGGCCCAGATCTTTGGACTGGGGTGAGTGTGTGACATTGATCCACATTCGGTCCATCACCTGTTGTGTTTGCATATTCCGCCCTAAGTGCGCTGGGGATGCCCAGACGTGGGTCCCAGGCACTCCACACCACTGGAGTCAAGCTAGCCGGGCTGATGAGAGGTGTTACCTCGAAACCGGTCCGGTCCTCGGATGCTTGATTCCGTTCTGGGAAGGACATGGCTTTTGTAGTTCGGACTGGACTGTTCCCATGGGGCACAGGGTCAGAGCTGATTTGCATATCGCCATTGTCTAACCCAGGGTGGTGTGGAGTGCAAAAAAACGATGGATTTGGGCCCAGATCTTTGGACTGGGGTGAGTGTGTGACATTGATCCACATTCGGTCCATCACCTGTTGTGTTTGCATATTCCGCCCTAAGTGCGCTGGGGATGCCCAGACGTGGGTCCCAGGCACTCCACACCACTGGAGTCAAGCTAGCCGGGCTGATGAGAGGTGTTACCTCGAAACCAGTCCGGTCCTCGGATGCTTGATTCCGTTCTGGGAAGGACATGGCTTTTGTAGTTCGGACTGGACTGTTCCCATGGGGCACAGGGTCAGAGCTGATTTGCATATCGCCATTGTCTAACCCAGGGTGGTGTGGAGTGCAAAAAAACGATGGATTTGGGCCCAGATCTTTGGACTGGGGTGAGTGTGTGACATTGATCCACATTCGGTCCATCACCTGTTGTGTTTGCTGCTTGCACCAAAGCCGTGGTCAACGCTCATGAAGAACACAATGCATCGACCGGAATGACATCGGGCCCGGTCCCACAGATGTCAGCATTCCTGACCTCAACATCCAGAGATCAACCTGCAAAGTGTGTGACACCAAGGCCACAATGACTTCTGCCCGACTTTCAGAACCTTGGGTGTGTAACTCAATTTCCCTGACTAGAATAAGACTCCCTACTTGGACATAGTGCAAGCCACTGCCAACTATAAACCCCCAATTATAACAGAGTTCACCTGCGGATTCCCACACAGCTCTTCTATGAGCCCCAAGCTCTTCAATGCATATATGGCCCTGCTAGCCAACATCATCAAATCCCAGTCTCAACATAATTTCCTACGCAGACGACACCCAACTCATCCTCTCCCTCACGGACAACTACATCACCAGCAGAACAAACTTCCACAGATACATGACATGCATTGCCGGCTTGATGAAGAACAACTACCTGCAGCTGAACACAGACAAGACGGAAGTACTGATCTTCGGAAACAGCAGCAACACATGGAACGAATCCTGGTGGCCATCAGACCTAGGGCGGCACCCTCTCCCTCCGACCACCCCAGAAACCTCGGTATCATCATTGCCAACATTGATGACAAGCACACCATGAATTCACAGATCAATGCCGTCTCCTCTGCCTGCTTCCTCACTCTGCACATGCTATGTATGATGTTCAAGTGGTTCCTCTACACACAAGATGCACTATGACACAGGCCCTCTAAGTAAAAATCATCGCACACCTCCTACAGAGACTGCAGACCATACAGAATGCCGCAGCCAGACTCATCCTCGGCCTTCTCCGATGAACCCACATCCCACCCTACCTCAGGCAATTCCACTGGCTCCTCATACAGAAGAGATGCCAATTCAAGCTGCTGACTTATGCACAAAGTATGTATTTTCTGTCAAAAGTGCGATTTCCTTACCTGTGGCCCCCCTGGTCCACCGCAGTCAAGAGCGGACTATTTGTGTGGAGGGAGGTCACAGGGCAACTTCTCATCTTTAACCCACTTCCGGGTTGTGCCACACGCCACCGCCATCTTGGGGAAAGGGACTCTCTAGTTGTTGCTCTCCCTTCCCAAGGCGGGCGCTACAAAAGGAGGCTGTGGTACTCGCGCGCGGCAGACAAACACCTATAGCTTGAGCTTAGCGAGTAATCTTTTATTGCTGCTATTTCTGTACCTATTTTAATACGTGTGAATTTATTTTAAAACGTGTGAATCAATCAATGCACATTGTAATATCGTGGGAGGCTGAACTTTGAATTCTATTAAACGCAATCCGCCAGCTTTTTATAACCATTTTGTACTTTGCACAAAGTCTGTATTTTCTGTCAAAAGTGCAATTTCCTTACCTGTGGCCCCCCCGGTCCACCGCAGTCAAGAGCGGACTGTTTGTGTGGAGGGAGGTCACAGGGCAACTTCTCATCTTTAAACCACTTTCGGGTTGTGCCACACGCCGCCGCCATCTTAGGGAAAGGGACGCTCTAGTTGTTGCGCTCCCTTCCCAAGGCGGGCGCTACAAACGAAGCCCATGGCACTTGCGCGCAGCGGAGGCGCCAGACCGGGACCCGGGGCCCGAACCCCTGCTCCTCTTAATAGCGACATTTTAAAGTATTCCCCTATTCAGCTGCAAAACCTTTGCATGATTCCGCATCCTAATTGTACTTGTTTAAGCACTGGGTGAACCTTGGTTCCCTGCCCTGGCTGTAACTTTTCTGTAAATACTGTCACACATAGATCAGATAGTTCTACTATAGCTAGCATTACACCCAGTCAGCTAACTGAACATAATATAAAACTTGAGCAATCCCCCAATAACAACTTCTCATTCTATAATATCAACTGTCGCTCCCTCCCAAAACATCAGGCTGACGTATTTGATCTGCTAGTGGATTTTCAACCTGATGCTATCTTCCTGACCGAGACATGGCTAAATGCTGGCTCTGGTCCTGATGTAGCTAGAGCATTGCTACCTAACTATTCCATAGTCCGGAAAGACAGAGAAGATAGAATAGGTGGAGGGATCGCTATAATTTTTAAAAAGATCTTTAGCTGTAAGTTTGATGAGTTGCATATTCCTGGCTGCGAAGCAGCAGTGTTCAAATTGTTATTGACTCCTCACTTTTCCTTTTCTGGAATACTGTTGTACCGCCCCCCGGGGCCATCTGGCTTGTTGGTCACAAATTTCCCAGATCTCGTCATTCCTTTTCTTTTCAGTTCGGCCAATTTCACAATTTTCGTAGACCTCAATCTCCATTTGGAAGATGCTGCTTTCGTTACAAGCAGCACCTTTGTCTCTGACCTGGCTGCAAAGAACATCTTGCTCCAAAATTCGGGCTCTACCCACAAAGCTGGTCATTTGCTTGACCCTATTTTTTCCAAAATACCCTACCTCCACTGCCCAGCAGCCACCACCTTGTGCTGGACCGATCACTTCTTAGTGAGCTTCTGATTTACGGTCCTGCGCCTCTCACACGTGTTGAGCGACAGTGCTAAAAAAACAATTAGAAATTGGAAACATTTGGACATGGCCAATTTTAATCACTTTCTTTCTGTTAATGCCCCAATTATTAAAAACATATTTACCCTAGACCTTGTGGCCTTTCAAGACTGGATTCAATCAGCATTGGACATCTGTCTTCCTGTCTCGGCCAGGAACTTAAACAACCACCGTCCTCCCGCCTGTTGGTTCTCCGAAGAGTTAAAAATGGAAAAAACCAAATGCAAAAATATGGAAAGACGGTGGCGTAGGACCTATGCGCCTGAAGCCAAAACCGCATATCTTCTTATTAAAAGGACGTATCACTCCCATTGTAGGTCCGCGTGTGCTAATTTTGAACGGATACACTTTAAGGCCCTCTGTATTGCCCATAAAAACCTTCAAGGCAAAGGTCCCCCGATCCTTACTAACCTGATTAAACCATACAAAATGCCCAGGAACCTGCGGTCCAATGACCTCAATCTGGCAGAAGTCCACAGAATCAATAAGGCTCGCTCCGGTGGTCCCCTTTTTTCTTACAATACTTCAAAGCTATGGAACTCTCTGCCCCTCTCCCTTCGTCAGGAACCCAACCTCCTTACATTTCGCAAGAAAATAAAAACATGGATTTTTCCCGGAAACTAACTAAATAATTAAGATCACACCTTTTCATCTTCAGACCTCCTGTCTTTCCGCAGTTCCTAGCACTGGGATGCTCCCGAGTAGCCATGCGCTATAAAAGAACAATTTTTATTTCATTTCATTTCATCTTGCTGAGAGAGGGAGAGGAGATCACGACTTCCATGCCGACACACTGACGCGAGACGCTGAGGTTCCTGCATGCAGATACTCCAGCTTGCAGTGGTCTGACATCCCTCGCGGGGTATTCAGCTTGAGACCAGAACTGGGTCCCACAGTCTCACATCAGGTAATAGGGTTGACTTTATCCTAGAGGGATTCTTGGCTTTACACCAACTCATATGCTAGGTACACTTAGGCACATCTAGTTAGGGTGCATCGTAGGACTACGAATTTTACTGTCATTTATTTTATATACGTGCCTGTATTTATGATTATAGCAAAATGGTAGAAACCTACCATTTGTTTACTTTCTTAGTGCTGCTACTCATTTATATATACTACTGTCTACTAGTGATTTCAGTGCACCTATTTTACACTAGAATAACGACTGTTCAATAAATACCTATTGAAAACTTCCCAACCGTTTATTCTGTGTATTTCTCTGAGAAAAAGTGAGTACAAGTGACTCAGCAAAAAGTAAGTTACTGTTTCCACAGTCCTGAGGGATCAGGGTTGCCCTATTCCCTCTATGGTAAGAGGAGGTGATAGTGGAATTGCGATCTAACTGGTACACAGGCCAACATACCCTGTGGGGGTGTCTGGAATCAGACTGGACACCAGTCCCACAGTGTGTGTTGTCTAAACGTGCAGATTCTATATAGGTCTTATAGGAACTACATGACATTGGATATGTATCTTTTTTATTAAATGTTTATTATTGCATTTTTACGTATGCCGTACAACATGAACATTCCGTCAGATAACAATCCGTACCTTTTTCATGCTGTCCTTAACAGCTACTCTACTTATTGCCATAAGGTAAGCACAGTAGTGTCAAATTCTGATAACCATCTTTCATATATGAAGAACTATAGCAATCTGATATCAAATCAAATCAAATCATAGAGTATTTATTAAGCGCGCATATCACTTGAAAGTCTCATGGTGCTGGTGGATGACTCAGAGATGGACTTGATATGGTGTATTAGATGTCAAACAGCCATGTCTTTAAGTCCTTACGAAAACAGATCACTATTGGTGCGAAGCGATAAGAGCAATTTGTTCCAAAAGGACGGAGCAAGGAACGAAAAAGATTACCCTCCACACATAGTGGTACGAATTCTGGGAGATGAGAGGAGTGCTTGGTTGCAGGATTTCACGGTTCTACCTGTTTGATACCAGCTTAACTTTTTGGCCCAAAAATCAGGACCTTTTACATACATATTTTTATGCGTCAAGCAGAGAATCTTAAAGTGTATACATTTTCTTAACCTCATAGATGCTATTAAACATTCCTCCCCAGTGCTGCGCTGTCCATTGGAACTAGTGCTGAATGGACGTCCAATGGTCATGCGCAGCACTGGGGAGGTAGTGCTGCCGTCGGCCAATGCACCGAGGCAGCACTTAAGGGGTTAAAGGCAGCCAGTGTAAAAGCTTCAAACTAGGTGCCGAAGGAGATCTTGGTGGGAGATTAAGTACCAGCCTTGCAGCTGTGTTCTGCTGAACCTGCATCCTAGAAAGAAGGCTTTCATTGGTAGAAGCTAGCAGGGCATTCCCATAGTCCATACGACTGATAATAAGTCCCTGGACTAGGGGTTTTCTTGCCTCAGTCGGAATCCACTTAAAAACCTTGCACAGGCTACGCATAACACCAAAGCAGGAGGCAACTGTCTTAATAACATGGTCTTTCATTGACAGCTTATTATCCATTTGAAAGCCCAGATTACTCACTGACTGAGTGGGAATAGGACATGGGCCAAGGCTTAAGGCCACCAATCGGTAGACCAATGCTCATGGCCTTGCCATAGAGCATTATCTCGGTTTTTCCTCTATTCAGCTGTAAGGGGTTTGTGCACATCCACTTATCAATTTGGGACATGCAGTCTTTAAACCGGGACTTGGTTTCCGATGTGTCTGGACCAAGAGGGATCAGGATCTCAGTGTTGTCAGCATATGATAAGACATCAAAACCATATGACCTAATGACTTTGGCCAGAGGGGTCACATAAAGGTTGAAGTGTGTGGGACCCAAGATAGAGCCCTGTGGTACTCCCATCCGACTGGTCTACTACAGGAGCTGGTCTTTCCTATCTGTACTATCGTAATTCTATCTGTTAGATTATTTTTGAGCCACTGTAAAGCCTTAACTCTGACACCAATCTCCCAAAGCTGATGTTCAAGAATGCTATGGGAGATGGTGTCAAACGCTGCAGATACGTCTAGCAGCACGAGGATAGATGACTGTCTCTTGTGCGAGCCTGATATTATCAGATACCTCCAGAAAAGCTATTTCGGTACTGTGGGCTGCCCTAAAGCCAGATTGAGAAGGGTCAAACAATCCACAGCTCTCAAGATGAAACACAAGCTGTTTGTTAACCAGTGACTCAAGCATCTTACTGAAATGAGGGAGCAAAGATACAGGACAATAGTTGGAAAAAAGTTTTGGGTCTGCAGTAGATTTTTTTAGTATAGGCCTAACTCTGGCAGTTTTCCATATGTTGGGAAATTCTGATTCCGACAGTGATTTGTTGAATAAATCCGTGAGACTGTCCAAGAGAGCTGGAGCTACAAGAGGAAAAATTCTCGGTGGCAAAGGTTCTATAGGAGAACCAGATTTTACTTTTATAAATGCTTTAATCACTTCATCCGAGCCACATTGAGTAAATTCTTCCAAAATGTGAGGGGGATCATGAATAGTTACAGAACTATTTCCCATGTCATTATTAAAATCTTGTGCAGGGAAAGAATTATGGATAGCCATGATCTTATCAGCAAAGAATTTTGAAAGAGAGTCTACACAGTCCTGAGAGATAGAAGATTGTGTCTGAATAGGCGGGGTAGAGAATTCCTTCAGAATTCGATATAGCTCCTTGTTAGAATTTGCTGCCCTCTCAATATGGCTAAGGAGAAATGATTTTCTTGTTTGTCTTATGTTTTCCATATGCTTAGGGTGAACATCTTTATATGATTTACCATCAATTGGGTCTTTAGATTTCCTCAGTTTTCGCTCCGCAGTCCTGCAGGAGAGCTTTACTAACTTCAGTTGTTCGTAAACCATGGAGCGGCACGGGCTGATATAGCCTGTCGCTCCTCTAACCCTTGCTATTTGAGCGCAGGGTCGAACTGGGGAACCCTGGCAAAAACGTACAAACCAGCCTGCTATATTCCTCACTTCGAGCACAGTGGCGGCTCCTCTGCTATGGTGGTGGAGCGTCGCCCCACTAAGCAGGCCAAAAAGGAGGGAAAAAAATGATAATAATTCATTACTATTATCATTTTATTTTTCGTCCTTGCTCAGGTGGGTAGGGGTGGGGTGGGCCTGCTCTGTTCTCAGAGCAGGGAAGGAGTGGTTTGCCCACTCCAAGTGCGCAAGTTGCTTTGTCAGACCCCCCAGGATATAGCGGCATGGATTAGCAAATTTAGCGGCACAAATATGGAAATTTAGCGGCACAAATATGTAAATTTCGCTGCATTTTTGCAGCAATTTATTTTACTCATAATCATTCATTTTCAGCTTTAAAACAATGGAAACTGTTTTAGCAGAGTATTCCACTTTGAAATAGGGCCTGATGTGATGTTATTTCCTGTGATGTCCCTTCCACGAACCCCTAGCATTTTAGTGAATTGACGCCCATGCTCTAGTTGCTGACAAGACCTGGAAAGACCTCCCCCCCAGCTCTCTAAAGTCCCCTAGCCTGCCAGACTTCAGAAAGAGGCTAAAGACCTGGCTCTTCAATAGAGAGCATGTGCCCAGATACCCCTACGGGTGACAGTGTTGCGGTTTACAAATGCTGTTGGACTGTAACTATCAGACCACATATTTGAATTCAGTCTTCGGTTAACCTAGCCTATATTCTCCTACTCTCCTATTGTGAACAGATGCAGGATCGGTCTGTCTAGAAGAGCAACCAGGAGTGGGCAGCTTTAAGGGGGGATTATTCTACTCTTTTTTTAACAAAATATTTCCATATAAATGGTTGATGTGACAGGTATAGTCCCTCTTACCTTACTGAATGTTTGCTTGACTTTCTTTCTCACTGGAGTAGAATTTAGGGTGTTGTGTCTGACATAACGAGAGGATGTGAATGGTCAGTTGATCATAAAAATGTCAGACCTGTACTTGAATCTACTCTCCCCCACTGGACCAATTTGTGTGACCCTTGGCAAATCACATCCACCCGTTTCTCGGCTTAGAAGCAGGCTAAATGCCAGGTAGCCATACGCTTAATATAATTTCATATCCTGGATGGACTCTTTTGATCATTAGACTTCACTTAATGTGCCCTACTTGAATCTTTTAGGCAGGAATGTTGCGAAGAGGCTTAGAATCCTGCAGGAGCCGTTGCACCACAAGAGAGCTGGAATGTGTGATGCAAACAGAACCAGCTTTTCTGACCGTGGCTTTCTATCCCTGGCTTTGACCAGGTGCAGGATTGAATGGTTGAGGTAAATATTTCAAGGTGATCGGTGTGATGTTGAACTCCTAAAAGCAGAATTGCAGATCCAGGTTAATTTACAGAATGTATGCTCAGATTTCTATACGTTTTCTCCCTGGTCATAAGTAAAGCAGGAGTCCAAGGCTGATAAAAAATACAATTTAAAAAAAAAAACTAATAAAAATAGTAGTGCTATTGAAGTCAATGCTCAACAGCTGAGCACTGCTTCTGGTGCCCCCATTCCTCGCAAGGGTCAGAAGCCTTTAAATGTTGGTCCTTAAATAAGCTGTCAAATTTTGCTTAGCGTGCAGGTTTGCTGTTTTTCACTGTTTAGATAAGCCTAGTTACATATCAATGTCTGATAAAAACTGCTATGTCGTGTACAAACCAAACAACAAACTAACTTTGACCTGCACTTGTGCTGGCTGTCCATGTAGGTACTTCTTTCCTATTGACTGACCCCCTCTGGTGTAGCTGTAAAGCAGACCTTTTTTGTCATGAATCTTTACCTTCATTACCAAGAATCGGTCTCCAAGCTAAGGTGATCACGCTACTTTCGAGGCTCCAATTCTTAGGGTCTCTTGTGCAGGGGCTTAAAGCTCACTTCATGCATCCAAATTTAATGCCGCTGGGATACTCCTAGAAGCAGCTGGGCGCTTTACAGAACTGTATCATTAATGTATTCAAATTTTCAGCCTCTCCTCTATTTTAAGAGTCTGGCTATAGTGCCGCTTGTGGTGCCCCGTGCTGGATTTAGCGTCCCTCTTTTCATGCGCCACGTGCCTGGTGCTCCCTCCTCTGTGGCTGCGTCCTCAGGTCACTGTCTCTTCCTCAGGAGGGGCTTCCCGGCCCCGAAGGCCAGCATTCCTGGCGCAGATGCAGGCCTGGGCCATAGGCTGTCAGGGGCTGGCTCTGCCATGGAGATGTTAAAGCCCTGTGAGCGGATTTTTTCAAAAGTGCCGATTTCGTGGGCACTTTTGTAAAACTTGCGGCATTTTTTCAAAAGTGCCGATTTTCGCGGGCACTTTTGTAAAAATCGCAGCATTTTTTCAAAAGTGACGATTTCGCGGCAAACCGCGAAATCGCAAAATTCTGGAGGGTCTGTTTGTCCAGCCGTCTCAGGATGGCAGAACTGTCATGCACCATTTGCATGTTCTGCACCAGGCTGCATTACAGCCTGGGTGTAGAACATGCCCAGCATTTGATTCCCTGGCTGAGCGTTGAACCATGATGCTCGGACCAATAACAACACAGCATACCATGGTTGTGATTGGCTATGGGGAGCCTAGGAGCTTCCTGCTTCCTGTCCTGGAAGAGGGCGAAGAGGACAGAGAGGCAGCGGCGGCAACAGGGAAGTATTTTATTTCCTTTCTCAAAAACCTCCCTTCCCCCCAAGCTGTTAAATTCCACCTGTCACTGCTGGAGCAATCTCTCTCTTATCATCCAACCTCTCTCTCAGTTCTCTCCATCTGATCACTCTCTTTCTACCTTCCCCTCCTCCCTCTCTCCCTCTTTTTCTCTTTCTTTTGCATGAAGCCTTCCTATGCCTGCTGCAATGAATCTTGGGGACCTGTGGAAAAACACACACTCAGAGAGTGTTGAGGTAAGTCAGCGCACATGCTCCCTACTTCACCAGAACAACACACAAGGGTGTGAAAGCTGCAAAATGAGGTAAACCACAATAGTTTCTGGCTCAACAACTACCCTAATTGGGCTCTTACAAAATCTCTTGCAAGAGAACAATCTTTTTGGAAGAGAAAGCCTCACCCACGTCATGTGGCATGCTTCAATATAGGCAACCTCTACCCACCCTGGTAGGACAATAACACCAGGGCAAACTCAAACTAAAAAAAATGGTAGAGGGAGTTTTTAGACAAAGTTAAACTGTACACTGAGGGATCCAGATAGCTAAATATGCCTATGACCTTTATTTCTAGGAGCCTCTAGTGTATCTAAAACCAATACTGGGAAGGAATACAGGCACAATGGCCAAATCCAGCAACAGGATGCCAACATGATTCTGCCCTTATAAGTTTGCCTATTCAGGTCGTGGCATTTATCAGGGCCAAGGAACACCTAATGGACTGGCCTGTTTACTGTCAAAGATTACAACATAGATTCAATATTAAAAAGGTGAGCCCTACCTTGTCTATGATTAATTATTCCTAGAAGAATGTAAGACAGATAATCAAAGTTAAAAAGAATTGGCCCTGCTAAAAGCTCACATATGCAAAACACGAAGACACACAAATAAAGTGAATCACATACATGAAATAGGACATATGTTTCTTACCCTAATCTAGGGGATACCACCTTCCCGGTCTGGAAGAGACGATGTCCTCGGTAGTCAAATACTAATAAAATGGTGCTAATGTGGTTCTGCACATGTAAATACTGCATTACATGATGACTGTGCTTGCCTGAAGGCACCTTACAGCAAGGTCTGAAATTACAGTTACTGAGCAAAGACTGAGAACAACTGCACCACCATTCAATGCTGTGTGATTTTATACAGCATGGATATTACTCAAAGATGCTAGAATACTTCAAAATGAACAAGGTTTGTTAGTACGATGGACAATTAAAATAAACATACAATTATCCAAGGCAGTATGTACCTAAAATTACAAGTCATACCAAAAGGCACAGATTTAAATATTTATGAGAGGTATGTACATGTAGGAAGTAGCAGCTTGACTACTTATGCCCAAATCGGGATGAGGGAGATGTGTAGTCAGACCCATAATAAGAGTCATTGTTGAGACCACACAAAATGTCTTTAAAGGGGGAGGGATTTCAGCTCCAATTTGAAGACAACCTTCAAAGAGGTTATGCATAGGTTCTGAGGTAGGGAGTTCCATATTCTGGCTGTGCTTCCTGAGAAGGATTAGGCCAGGAGTCATTCCTTTTTTAAAGTTTGTGGGTTTCAGTAGCAGTGCTTAAGCATTTTGCGATGGTCTGGTGCCCCCCAGAGAGCTTGAGCTTGCCCACCAGGTAGCATTGAGTAGACAAGTGTAGGGTCTTGTGTGTGATACAAGTATTCTTGTGAATAGCCTTGGCTTCCATGGACCGCCAGTAGACGGCAAGCAGCGTCTGTGGGATGTGATCATTTCTTTTGGTGCCATAGATTAATTGTGCTGCTGAATGCAGGATAGATTTAAGGGGAGAAAGACAATTCTTGTGAAGACCACTCAAGAGATAATTACAGTAGTCGAGTCTTGAGAGCACTAATGAAGGAACACGAGTTTTCAGAACTTGCTCTGGAATGAAGCAACTGATTCCCAAGAGAGAAGGCGTAGTTGATAATGCCCAATTTTGGCCTTGGTGTTGATTTGCAATTGAAGATTTAGGGGTCTATTAGGATGGCGGTCGGAAAACCACCCCGACCACCATGGTAGCGGAAATCAACCCCCGCCGGTACCGCAGAAAAAACGGCGGCACAATTAGGGTCAACTGGCCAAAAATTAAGACCGCGGCGGAACGAGGCCACCAAAGATTGCCTGTAGCAGGTGGAGAAGGCTAAAATCCATCCGCGGTGGTCAGATTTGTGGCGGAAAATCACCATACCACCGCCATGAGAGCCGAGACACCGCCCTGAAAATTAGGATATTCCCGATGTGACCGCAGTACGTTTCACTGTTTCCGACCACCAAGGTCGCTAACAGTGATGAATGGCAGAGCCGGCAGAAGAGCTGTAGCATAGCCACTGCTGCGGACGCTCCGTGACAAATATGTTAGTCAACAGGTAAAACTCACAACAAGCCCACATAGAGCACACACCAAACTAGACATGCCCCAAAAAACACCTAACTCTCCCCAATGACACAACCACATGGCAACAACAAAAATACAAATCCCAGGACAACCCACACAACACACCTGACAGCAATACCCCATTTGGACACACCCACATAGCTGAGTATACAACCAGCCACTTCCCTGACCAGAATCCTTTGCAAAACTCAGCAAGTGGAGGGCCCAACACCAGAGCACAAAGGAGAGGCAAATCAACACACCATCACTACTCACACCACACATAGCACAACCATCACTTTCACACCTTGACCTCTACCCCCTGAGGTTCTGCGATTTCAGATTTCGTCCTGTATCTAGCCGCCATTTTGTGTCCTGATGCCATTTTGTGTTGCCCTCACTCAGGCAGCACGGCGAACAATGTGCTTTTGCTTTTCCAGCTGCTACATGTCCTTTCAGTTAAAAAGTAACTCTATTGTCCTTGTTCATGAAACCCGATGTCAGGGTCTGGCCGAGTTCGTTAATCCATGTCTGGTTCGATTGATCCCTGTCTCAGCCGACTATTTGCCCTCTCCTATTCTTCCCCTACACTATCTTATCCGACTGGCCTTCGCTATTCTCTCCTTGTATGCTCCTATTACACAACTATCCTTTGAGACACACCAGCATGTCCTGCCACCTGCGAGAGGGGATTGTGAACACCATCACTGATTAATTTGTTGGGAGGGGTGGCACACTGGGTCCGAGAAAGAGGCGTCTACTGAGACACCTGATAGCTTGTTTTCCAACTTTTCTCATTGGTTTGTTTTGTATGTATGGGGAGTGGGATATTGTAAATGTGTTTAGTATAAGAGATTGTACGCCACGGATTGAAGTGGCAGTCCCCTTATAATCCACCCAACGTGTAACTTCTAGGACAACTGTGCTTAGCTGCAGCTAATAAACCTGGCGTCCACGCTCAACGGAGTGTCTCGTGTCTCTGTAAGTAACAAGGCAGGTGAATCCGGGGATTTAGGTGTGCCCTGCGCCGCCCGGCCCATGAGGCCCGGTTCTCCAACTGGCACCCAATGTGGGCCGGTTTCAGTGGTAGTGGTTCAGCCCGAGGATTGTGAGAAGCCCTGCAAGAAAATTCCGGAGGATTCCCGAGCCACACCAAGCGACCCCTGTATGTCGAAGTGGACCAAAGGTCTTTTGCAGCGTGGCTACTCCTTTCCAACGGCTGCTGATGTCTGCTGCCCTGACTACCGCCCTGCCTTGGACCCTCTGGTGATGATTGGTATCGCAAGACGTTAGATGGACCTCCGTTGGAGTAAGAAGACCATCTAGTTAAGTATTCGTGGGTAGCGCCCACTTCTTTGTTTTGTTTTTGATTTTTGTTATTCGCCTGTTGCAATAGTCGAAGCCGAGGGGTGAGTACTTTTGTACTGTGTTCTTTGCTTTCACTCCTCGAAGTTAGTAAACGGATCAGTGTGCTTAAAATGCCTGGTCTGAGCGGATTTAGGAAATTCTGTTGTTTTTGCTGTTCTAGGGATTCCCGGCTTGAGGAGTCATGTCCGATTCCTCCGGTTGGAACTCCCACTTATGCGCTCTATTCCCAGCATGGTGTTGGTCCTATTGCCTTTAACGATGCATGGATTCGATACACAAAGAAAGATGGTGTCTTACGGTGGCCACAAAATGGTAGCTTTGAGCCTGACATATTAGATCATTTGGAGTCAATTTTGTTTAAAAGAAAAGCCCGGCCAGAAATGTTTGACTCTTTCCGCCTTTGGCGTAAGGAAGCCAAACAGAGAGAAATTAAACAAGCAAAAAGAGATAGGAAAATGAAAGATATGACGGTTATACAGGCTGCCCAGCAATTTAAAGACGATGAGACTGATCGAGCGATTGAGGTGTCGGATAGACAGCATCGGATGGCAATAGATAGGTGCTATCCTGTGTTACCCCCACAACGTAAAGATCTTGATGAAGATCCCTTAATGTCTCATTTGCTGAAATTGCCTCCGCCTTATGCGCCAGGTGCTAATGCACCTGTGTTATTGCCGCCTGCGCAGCAACCTGTTGTTCAGCCAGGAGCTCCGGCTCCTGCACCCTTGGCTCATCCAGTAATACCACCAGCACCTCCTTTGCCACAAACTTCTGTACCTCAGTCTCCTTTGCCTTTTGTATCTCTTGTAACAGGTAGCCCTTCTCTGCCTTTGCTTAATACTTCATCTCCAGTTTTACTCCCTACTTCTTCTCCGATTCGTAATCGGTTAGTTGATACTGTTTCTGGTCTTTTCATCCCCTTCTTTGGTTCATTTAATAGGACTCCTGCTTTTTCTCGAAGACAATCCCGTAGTCAACTCCCAGATTCCGAGGAACGGGTTGTATTTGACTCCCTTGCTCATAGGTGGATGATGAATGGTCCATTATATAGTGTACCCGATATATTGAGTACCTTTCTCCAATGGAATGCGCCTACACAAAGATAAGTTTTTAATGTTATGTGTGACGTACTCACTAAAGGATGGGAGGATATGGAAGTGGATCTAACTCCTCAGGGTCTATTGGAGATACAGGATAAGTTCAATAAAGGACTTATAGTGGGTCCTGATGTTCAGGATGCCATACAGACACTTGTTACTTTTAGGACCTTATATTCTTCCCGGACTATTCCTGAACCTGATCCTGCAGTTAGACAGAAAACGAAGAATTATCCTATGAGAGAAGTTCCTCCAGTATGGAGGGAAGCGGTTCCGCAAGTAGGTGCTGCTCAACCTGTCCCTGCTCATTTTCAGTGTGTATGGGTACATGTTCCTTGGAAGCGAGCTGAAGTTTTAGCACTTAAGCAGTCTTTGCCGGACCCTCGTAAAAATCCTGCTGGTTATTATAAAGAGTTGTCCCAGACTGTTGATGCATGTATTATGAATTTGATATGCTGATGGGTAATGTAGTTCCACAAGCATTGTGGGCTCGAATTCTTAGAGAGGACCACGACCAAGCTTTAGGTGGTACTTGGGCTGATATAGTTGCCGCAGATACAGCACAAGTGGGTGGTGTTCAGCCAGATGATTTGATTACACAGTTGCCTGGTAGAATTATAACTTTAATGAAGATGATGATGCCCGCCTTACGCGTTAACTGGGATAAGTTAGCTCCGTGTAAGCAGAAGAAAGATGAGAGTGTTTCCGATTTCTTTACTCAGTTTGAAGAGACGTTGATTGACCATAGTGGTCAGGACTTGAGTACTGAAGGGGGACAGCGATTATTTGTGGATAAATTTGTTTTCAATTTGCTTCCTGAATTGTCTCATAAGTTAAAAGATTCGGAAAGTTCTTGGGCTGTTTCTTCATCTGCTCAAATATTGGCTACTGCTCAATATTATGAGAATAGGGACAAGGTGGAAAAAGATAAGGCTGAGAAGAAGACTAAGGATTTAAAAACAAAAGTTCTTCTTCAGCAGGCTTATCCTCCTCGTTCCGGTCAGCACCAGTTTCAGCAACCTATTCAGTCTCAAAGGTTGCTGCAGAAAAAATTGCCTTTTGTTCCGCGACCTTTCCTGGGTCCTAATCAGTGCGCCTATTGTAAAGAGGAAGGCCATTTTAAGAATAGTTGTCCGGTTTTATTGCAGTGTAATGGTGGATTCCAAGGACAGCGAGGCCGTGGTGGTTTTCAATAGGCACCTAGGGGTAGAGGGCTTGGTGCGTTGCCTCAGGGGCAGCGTTCCTTTCCCCCTCAGAATTCTTCGAATTATTTTGATCAGCAGAATACTCAGTCTGCGCAAAATTACAATGATGATTATTGTGCTGAGGGTGAGGTTCAGGATTTTCATTCCAGTTAGGACAGCCATGGACAAAGTAAGGGAGTTGTATCAGTTCCAGTGGATCAGAATGGGCCTTATGTTGAGGTAGTTGCTTTGGGTGTTGCAGAACCATTTCTTTTGGATACTGGTGCAATGAGAAGTTCTATGATCCATTCAAAACTCACTGGGGCACCTTTGTCTGGCTTAACGAACGTTTCTGTAGGATTTTCTGGCGCCCCAGTTGCTAACTCAGTTTCTCGTCCTTTGCCTCTTTCGATTGGTCCTTACGATCTGGAAGCTCCACTTATTTTAACGACTGGTTGCGGAGAGAATTTGTTGGGTCTGTATCTGTTGAAACGTCTTCATGCAACATTGTACTGTTCCCCCTCTGGTGTGCATCTTACTTTGGGTAAGAAATTGGTTTCTCCCATATATCTATCGAAGGATAGTTTTCCACCCGAGTTGCAGTCTCTTCCTGCTACGCTTTGGGCTACAGGTCCGAACGATGTTGGTTTATTACAGATTCCTCCTTATGCGGTTACTATCAAGCCTAATGTTAAACTGCCACGTATTCCGCAATACAAGATTTCTAATGATGGTGAGCGAGCCTTGATGTCTATTATCTATGATCTGGTTCAGAAGGGCGTGGTTGAGGATACAAGAGGCAATGTTTGTAACAGTCCTGTTCTCCCCGTTCTTAAATGCAGCGATCCTTCTAAACCACCTGTGTATCGCTTCGTGATTGATCTTTGGGAGGTCAACAAGATTGTTGTCCCCCAGTTTCCTGTTGTTCCAGATATCACTGCTTTCCTTACTATGATACCCGCCTCAGCGACATGGTTTTCTGTTATCGATCTAAAGAATGCTTTCTTTAGTATTCCCATTGCTGAGGAAAGTAGAGATATTTTTGGCTTCTCTCTTGGAGGCTGAAGTTTCCGGTTCAAGCGTACTCCTCAAGGTTATTGTGAAAGCCCCTCTATCTACAGTCAAGCTTTGAAATCTCAGCTTGACGCGTTCACTTTCCCTTCAGGTGCTACTTTGATCCAATACCTTGACGATTTGCTGATTGCTGCTGATTCAGAGGATGTTTGTAAGGATGTGACGGTTTCTTTGTTGCGTCATTTGTCTGATTTACATCATAAAGTGTCCCCTTCTAAGTTGCAATATTGTCGCCAAGAGGTTACCTACTTAGGTCATCTCTTGTCGAAGGAGGGAAGACGATTGACCCCAGAACGAATTCAAGCGATTGCGCAAATGTCTGAGCCAACTACACAGAGGGAGGTACATGCCTTTTTGGGCATTACCTCATATTGTAGGCAATGGATTCCGAATTTTTCTTTGTTAGCTAAGCCTTTGCTGGCGCTTACGTTGAAAGATACGCCACAACCTCTTTCTTGGACCAATGAATGCCAAAAGAGTTTTCTGATTTACGTAATGCTTTGTGTTCTGCACCTGTGTTAGGTACTCCGGATTACAGTAAGCCTTTTACACTCTATGTTCATGAAAGAGAAGGTTGTGCATTGTCAGTTTTAACACAACAATTTGGAGACAAACAACGGCCATGTGCCTATTTTTCGGCTACGTTGGATCCAGTAGCCAAGGCCTTGCCTAGTTGTCTCAGAGCTACAGCAGCGGCAGCAATTTCTATTCGTCAGTCTGCTGGATTGGTATTGGACAACACCCTTGTTGTTATGGTACCACATACAGTAGATACTCTTTTGAATAGGACTAAGACGAGTGCTCGCTTGTCTGGATATGAGCTAACGCTTTTGGCTAGCCATATACATATCAAGCGGTGTAATACTCTGAACACCAGAGACATTGTTGCCCATACCAGATGAGAAAGGCATTCAGGAACAGCATGATTGCTTTCTTCGAACAGAGGAGGAAACGAAAGGCAGAATAGATCTAAAAGATACACCACTTGTGGATCCGGACGGGATCCTATGGGTGGATAGATCTTGTTTTAAGCTTCCAAATGGAGAGACAACAGCTGCCTATGCTGTTACTACTTTGCATACTGTAGTGGAGACAGCAAGTATTGCACAGAATTCAGCCAAAGCAGCTGAGTTAATTGCTTTAACAAGAGCATGCGTTTTGGCGAAAGGAAGGAGAGTAAATGTCTACACCGATAGTCAATATTCTTTCGGTGGGGCTCAAAATTTCCGTCGCTTGTGGAAGGAAAGAGGATTCTTTACTTCCCATGGGACTAAAATACACCATGGCCAGTTGGTGACTGATCTTCTTGACGCACTTGCTTTGCCTAAACAAATAGCAATAATCAAGTGTAGCGCTCACAAGAAGATTACCGATGATGTGGGTCGTGGGAATGCTTTTGCAGACGAGGTAGCAAAAGAGACAGCAAAAGATGCTACGAGTCGAATGTATGTTGCGGGCCCTGCAAGATGGATCAGAGAAGGAGGAATGTGTGAGGACACGATAGAAAGTGTAAGAATGATTCAAGAAGAGGCTACTGAGAAAGAGTTGAGTAAGTGGAGAGAAAGCACGGGAATGTTGGACGCGACTGGGTGTTGGACGGAGCTGTCAGAACATCAACGATGGCTGTTACCAGACGCCTATGTACTACCTGTAGCTACTATGGCGCATAGTCCAGCCCATATTAGTGCGAAGGGCATTTGTAAAATCTTGGCTACAGTATGGCAGAATGAGGGAATTCCGAAATGTGCAGAAAACGTAGTGAAGCATTGCATTGTTTGTCTAATGCATGATCCAGGAAAGGTAACCCCGACTCCAGCAGGTCATTTTGCTCCCCGACGTATCCTTTTGAGGAATTGCAAATCAATTACATTCATATGGATCGTTGCAATAACCTCAAGTATGTTTTGGAGGTGGTTTGTGCCTTCTCCAGATGGATAGAGGCCAACCCCCTAAAGGACAATACTGCCTTATCTACTGCTAAAGTTCTTTTAAATTAGTTTTTCCAGAGGTTTGGTTTGCCGCGCATTGTCTGGTCTGACAATGGAAGTGAATTCGTGGGCGAGATCATGCAGAAAGTATGTGCAGGTCTTTTTGTCATCAAACAGAAATTCCATGCGGCAAACCACCCTCAGTCAGCGGGATTGGTAGAGTGTTATAATGGTACTCTCAAGCTCAATTGGCAAAGATTCAGGCGAGCACAGGTCTCGCCTGGCCTGATGCCTTACCATTAGCACTTTTGTCTACAAGAACTACTGCTCATTCCTGTTTAGGTCTAAGTCCGTATGAGGTCGTCTTTGGGCGACCAGCAAATGTCTGGGGAGTGCCTTGACCTAAAAAGTATTCTGATATTCCATACCCAATGCTGATTGATTACTTGCATGACCTCACCACTAAATTACGTGTTCTTTACCAACAGGTTCAAAACGCTTTGCCAGAGACCTCCGCAGACCCAGGTCATTCCATCCAACCTGGCGACTGGGTCTGCGTGAAGAATTTTCAGCGGAATCTGGAATCTCGTTGAGGCCCACCACGTCAAGTGCTACTAACCACAAGGACCGCAGTAAGGGTTGTTGGGAAAATGAACTGGGTCCACGGCGTGCACTGTAAAAAGATACCCCTGCCCTTGCCTTTTGATCAATGGGTTCATGAGGGTATAGCGGACAACGAAAGTGAAACAGTGCCTAGATTTGTACCATTTAGTAGTGCACGCCTGGACCACACGAACTCTGAGAAAGAAGACGACGACGTGTTACAGGAGGCCGTCCCAACACATCTGCGTTTGAACACTGTTAATCCAGAAACGATCCCCAATAAGACTCGATATAACTTGCGATCGAGAATGGTCAAGGACAATTGAATTTTTACGATTTTCCTGGTTAAATCTTTTTGTTTTGAAAAGACATTTTGTTTATGTGTTTTCTTCCACTATCCATCAAGTTGCAGGGTCACAGTAGGAGTCTTAAGCTGTGACCTGAGTAGTGACCTAGGTTCCACAGGACTTGCAGTGTCATAGGACAGCTAACAACCACAGCTAAGTTATCTAGGAAGATTATCGTGAGCAACGCCTTTAGAGTAATGGATGCAAAAGTGGAAATTAATGATCAGACTGTAAATATGAAACAGCGATTTAAGAAACTGATGGTTAGTCCATGTGGGATAACCTTATATATTTTGATATGCTTATGTACTCTATTAGCGTGTGGAAGTTTGATTGTTTATGTCTTACAGCCCTTACCTGTTCCTACCTCTGTCCCCGTATCTTTTTCTGCTCCTGCCTCCCCACACCGGTTCTATACACTTTCCACACACAAACAGATTAGGAGGACGGAATACATCAACAATTCGTTCATTCAGCTATTACACCAACACCAGTTAGTAATGAATACTACTGATTGTTAGGTTTGTGGGCTCATGCCTCATAATACAGAGAGAGGCATGCCATATTTGGTTTTTCCATTCTCCTATGAAGGTTCCGCCTGGGCTTATCTGGCTATGTTTTCTAATCTTTACCAAAATCAGCTGCGATATCATCCTGGCAGTCCATATGGTGGTGGAGCAGACTTTAGTCATAGTACTTTGATTAAGGGAATTGTGACTATGGCTAAGATTGCTCAGATTATCAAGATTCCTGTAGATGAGAAGAGAGCATATGATGGATGGAACATAACACGATATGTTACTAGCCTTACAACAAAGACTAAACTAAAGAGCTCTCGGCCAATCTGGACTGTACCTCGTCGAGGTAATTTTTGCTTACAAATTAATGGTCAGAATGTCAAGAATCAGCCAGAGAGGAGTATCTGTTCTCATACCTATGTCTATACTCCTCAGATTCCCTCACCGTTAGTGCCATCACAAGACACATATTTCATCTGTCATGATAGAGCCTATACATGGCTTCCTACTTACTTCTCTGGAACATGTTATGTGGCTTTTCTTCTTCCCCCAACATATACCGCTCCTTCAAGTCATTACAAAAAGAGACATGGTAGGGGAGTCTTTTACCAGAAGGACACAGCAGGACAGGAGGCAGCTGACTTCATCAAAGGTTTGCTTCCTTTCTGGGGCCCAATGGCCAATAGCAGAGACATCAGACACCTAGCTCGTTTTGTTGAGGCTACCATAAATGAAACTTCCGGAGCCTTGAGCAATGTGACAGCCGAGCTTCAGGTGGATCGTCTTATGACTTTACAAAATCGGATAGTTTTAGATATTATTCTTGCAGATAGGGGTGGAGTCTGTAAATTGATCGGGTCTAGTTGCTGTGTCTACATTCATGATAATGCCCCTATAGTATATCAAGCTATCTCTAAGTTACAAACCATCTCCGAGTCTATACATCAGGACGCTGGAGATTGGTCTGTGATGGGATGGTTTTGGGGACTACTGTCCACATGGGGAAGGAAGATACTAACTTTCCTTGGAATGGTCTCAGCTATTATCTTCTCTTGTTGCCTTTGTGCGCAGTGTGGACCTCCAATATGTGGTCTTTGTGCCGCTATGTGTGTCCCGAAGCTTGCATCACGAAAAAAAGAGAATATTAGAATGATGTTACAGCAACAGCTCGATGACCTCATGGCCATTGATATTGACTCAGATTGACTTGAGTCCCTGATGTATTGCCTAAGTAATGGCAAAAGAAGGGTTGAGGTTATGCGATTTCAGATTTCGTCCCGTATCTAGCCGCCATTTTGTGTCCTGTCGTCATTTTGTGTTGCCCTCACTCAGGCGGCACGGCGAACGATGTGCTTTTGCTTTTCCAGCTGCTACGTGTCCTTTCAGTTAAAAAGTAACTCTATTGTCCTTGTTCATGAAACCCGATGTCAGGGTCTGGCCGAGTTCATTAATCCATGTCTGGTTCGATTAATCCCTGTCTCAGCCGACTATTTGCCCTCTCCTTTTTTTCCCTTACACTATCTTATCCGACTGGCCTTCGCTATTCTCTCCTTGTATGCTCCTATTACACAACTATCCTTTGTCCTTCCACCTGCGAGAGGGGATTGTGAACACCATCACTGATTAATTTGTTGGGAGGGGTGGCACACTGGGTCCGAGAAAGAGGCTTATTCTGAGACACCTGATAGCTTGTTTTCCGCCTTTTCTGATTGGTTCGTTTTGTATGTGTGGGGTGTGGGATATTGAAAATGTGTTTAGTATTAGATATTGTACGCCATGGATTGAAGTGGCAGTCTCCTTAGAATCCACCCAGCGTGTAACTTCTAGGACAACTGTGCTTAGCTGCAGCTAGTAAACCTGGCTTCCACGCTCAACGGAGTGTCTCGTATCTCTGTTAGTAACAAGGCAGGTGAATCCAGGGATTTAGGCGTGCCCTGCGCCGCCCGGCCCATAAGGCCCGGTTCTCCAACCCTCTGCAACATCACACAACATAAACATCACCACCACCACCACCACATACACCCCTGCACCTCTAACCCCTTTGCACATCACACACCATAGCAACACAAAAAATGCCCAAATTCACAGAGAGTGAGTTGACAGTCATTGTAGATGAGATAATCAGAGTAGAACCACAAGTGTTTGGTATCCTGGTCCAACAGACACCATTAGTCACAAGAGCACAAATGTGGGCAAGGATAGTTGATAAGGTCAATGCAGTAGGGACCACTCCGCGACCAAAAATGGAACTCATAAAGAGGTGGCATGACTTGAAGAGGGTTGTGAAAGAAAAGAGGAGCAAGAACCGTGAGCTGGCTCAGAGGACTGGCGGTGGTCCTCCCATCCCATCAAAAACATTCACTGCATGAGAGAAGAAGGTGCCAGTATTAACCTTTGCCTCAGATTCGGCCTCGGACTGCCGGATATACCTCTAGGAACAGGCATCTATAGTACTTCTCACTACATTCCAAGATGGCCGCCAAGGTTTCGCCTAGTATGAGGCAATGCCGGCCCCATCACCACATGCCCACCAGGCCACACACCAGCTGTGGCTAATCAACCATGCTCAGTGGCACCAGGACAAGGTACTTAACTCAGGACCCGGCGGTCTGACATTACCTTGCAGATGCAGCTGAGCGGGTAGGTGAACCGGACTGCTCTGAATGGGAGCAGGTGAGTATGGACCACCGCGGTTTTGGAACTATGCCTCGACACTGGCTGACATGAGAGGTGAGAGGCCCTGGGGGTTGCTGTAAAAATGACCGCCGGGGTGTTGGGAAGGGTACAATGACTACTTCGTTTTGTTTTATATGGTTTTGTCCCCGGTCATAGCTGGGGCGCTGTGGGTGCTTTCAGTGCACCGGCAGATAACATTGTTATCGGGGCATTTGGTACGAGCACGGACAGTGGCATAGGACGGTCTTTGACAATCTTAATCACATAAGAATAACTATAGGAGAGTCAACCCCACTTTTTGCTGTGATTCTCTGGTTTTTCGACTTTAATGTGGCTGTGGGCCTGCTAATCAGACCCACAGCCCACTGTTCTCTCTTTAAATTGATACCTTGTACTTTAGGTACATACCTGATTGGGTATTGGGTCACCTTTGTGAGCCCCTGTATAGTGTACCATAGGTACCCAGGGAATAAGTGCATCCAAGGCCTACCAGGGGCTGCAGCATGTATTATGCCACCCCTGGCTGGCCATCCAAACTGACACCACAGGCTGATCACTCAGCTTGGGTAAGGTGGTGTAATCACCCCTTGCTTAGATATAGTATATCTATATCTACCTTATATATAGGCACATAGTAACCTATAAATCACCCCTATGGCATGCCTTAACAATCTGGAGGCAGAGTGCTTGGTTTTATTTGAGAGGGTGCCCTAGCATGAGCTGAGCCCCTCTGCAGCTTTCGGAACCATGTCCTTATAGCTGTTCTATGATAAAGCCATACCATATACTCTTAAGTGCATTATAATCCTCGCGGTTATTGCTAACTTTGGTTTGGCTTTATCAAAACATGTTGTGTAAGGTGTCAAACACTTTGGAATACTACCCCCCGGCCAATTCTGGTGGCGGGGTTAGCATTCCACCCTTCTAGAGGGAAAAGGCATGTATGTTACTGCTTTACCCGGTTAAAGTTAAACAGAGCCTCAGCATCATAAAATTGATGCTTCTGCCACAGACACAAGTCTGACCTCCTGCAGCTGGGGGAAACTCCAGCAAGGGAGGCCTGGACAATAGGTTTCCCACCTCCCCAGACAGCCTGTGGTGTATTGGAACGACTCAGGAACTGCACGGACCACATCAGTGTCATCAACTGCTAACGCGCTATTTTATATATCGGCGGCGCTATTTCTTTTAGGAAGATATTGTGTAATTTCAGAAGAACCAGTTGTTAAGTTTTACACAGACTCAATTGAGGCAGCATGTAGTTCCATGATTCTTAGTAAGGACAGTGATCCTTAGATCGGTTATATACTAGTCAACCCAGTTGTCAAGTATCACACAAACTTAATCAGAACTACGTCTAATTCTGTGATTATTAGAGAGGAGAGTGGTCTTTATGTCAGTTGTTTAATCGTACTGGAGAGACTACTCTCTTTATGGCCACTAATCTGTATTTATGTTGTTAAAGAAACGCCTGATGCCAGGGGCATTCCTCATTTAGGCCTTTTTTGACAGAGTCCAGATAGAAGATCCAGAAGACTTCCCGTTTCTTTCGGAGGCATGTAGGGTCTGTTCCAGGATTGGCCTTTATCTTTTCTAAGATAAACCAACGGATTTCAGTATCTGTATGGCTTTTCTCTAACCAATGGGTCACAATAGGAGCTGCCGTTTTTTTGTTTCTTATATTGGACTTATGCTCACCTATGCGTACCCGGCATTCTCGACCAGTTTCTCCAACATACGGGAGATTGCACGGACACAAGATAAGGTAAATGATATTGTTAGTGCGACAATTGGTTAACGTGGCATTCCTGCTGACTGAGATGGTCCGTGAATTGGTGATAACTGTATCACCCACTACAGCCTGGGGACAAATGTGGCATGTTCCACATTTATGATTGCCGTATATAGGATCCATTCCTGTTAAGGAGGTTTGTTTATTTGTGGGGAGTTCCTGTATTTTTCCTTTTACTAAATGGCTTCTTAAGTTCTGATTCTTCTTGAAGGCAAAGATAGGTCGTCGGAGGTGTACTTTGTTATCCTCCAGGTTTAGGATATGCCAACTTGAATTTACGGCCTGCCTGATCTTATGATTCATTTCGGAGTGACGGGTAACGCACACCAGTTGATTCTGTTTCTCCGATTTATTCTCCACAAACATAGCTTCCCTGTTAGTATATCTGGCTCTTTTAAATGACTCTCTGATCAATCTTGGGGGGTATCCACGGAATCGTAGTTTTTCCTGGAGTATGTCCGCTTGAGTCAAAAAATCTTGTAGGTCCGTGCAGTTCCTTCTAATCCGAAGGAACTGACTGTAAGGGATACTGTCCCTCTGGCTGCGCGGATGGAAGCTACCATATTGGAGCAAGGTGTTTCGTGCTGTTGGTTTGGTATACAGCGATACTTTAATGACATTATTTTGATGTTCAATCCAAATGTCTAGAAATTCAATTCTAGACCTACTGGTGTGGCTGGTGAATTTCAGATTAGTATCCGCCACATTGAGCCAATCAATGAATTCAGTCAGTTGTTCTTCTGCCCCCTTCCAGATAAAAAAGATGTCGTCAATGAACCGTTTCCAGTTCATGACGTTCTCGAAGAAGGGGGCTATTTCGTTAAAGATATTTATCCTTTCGAATTCCCCCATGTACAGACAGGCAATGCTAGGGGCACAGCTTGCTCCCATGCTGACCCCGGAGGCCTGTCTGTATATGGTGTTATCGAATTCAAAGTAGTTTTCAAATAATACTACTTTCAAACATTGCAAGATGAACTCAGAATTGGTTATGCCGGTATTTCTGGAGAGTATAGTCTCAATTGCATTGTATGCTCCTTGTTGTGGTATGTTTGAGTACAGGGACTCCACATCCAGCGTGACCATTATTTCAGATTTTTCGAGAAATGGCATCCCTTCCACTTGCTGGATAAAGTGCCCAGTATCTCGTACATATGATTTTAGTTCTGTCACCATTGGGTTTAAAAATGTATCGATATACTCCGATAGTGGCTCGGTGGCAGAGCCAATGGTAGAGACTATTGGTCGCATGGGAGGGTCTACACTATTTTTATGGGTTTTTGGTAAACCATATATAATAGGTATTTTGGTGTTAGATGGAGTCAAATATTCTGCCTCAGCTTCACATATGTGGTCTTGGTTAACCGCTTTTTGGACCATATTCAATATCCGTTTCTTAAGGGCAGTTTCGGGGTTCCTGGTGACACGTATGTAGTGGCCTGAGGATAATAGTAGATCATTCATTCTCCTTTTGTAGTCAGTAGTATCTAGGACTGTTATCCCACCACCTTTATCACAAGGTTTAATTGTGATATTTTTGTTTGTTTCCAAATCCTTTAAGGCTTTCTTTTCTTTGATAGATAGGTTGGCTTTAGGTAGGGACACATATTTGGTCATCTTGTTGATCTTCTGCATGACTGTTTTTTCAAATATATTGACCTCAGGTCCAACCATCTCCAATGAAGGTGTGAATAAAGATGGGGGTTTACAACCAGATCTGTTGTTTTCATTGTCGGTGGGAGGTGCTTCCAGGAAGAACTTCTGGAGGCGTATTTTCCTAAAGAATAATTGTAGATCTTTATTTAGTTCAAATTTATTGAAGTTGGAAGATGGCACAAATGAGAGGCCCCTAGATAGAAGTCTCCTGGAACACAGTTATTGTCCTCATAACACCAGGACCCGTAACTAAAAACAACTACCCGGATGAACATCCCGACTTGACCACCTATGTGCTATAATTGCAAGGGAAAGTAGAATGAATGATAGAGTGATTGGTGTATGAAATTAGGAGAGAGAGTGTGAGTAGGGATGAAGTGAATGATTATGTGCGTATGAATAGAGGCTGTTACTGGGTAGGACGAAAAATTGTTGTGACATTTTTGTCTTCATTTATGACTTATATGCACCTGTGATATATCCCAACAAAATATATATTGCTTCCCAAAAAAAAGTATTTTAACTTTTTATATCAGAAAATAAAAATAAAAATAAAAAATATATTTTCATAAAATTGAACTGTTTAGTCCTCCTGATTCGACCATGTGATTATTCTATGTCCTGTCAACCCCTTGGTTATCCACCCCTCCATATATATCAGTCAGGACCCCATAGCTAGGGCCTACATATCTTGAGGCAGGGTTCTCTCTCTTTCTATTTTTGGTTTCTTCCCCCTTATTACCTGCCTACATCACCAAGATACCCACGGGGAACCCCCTTCTCTGTTCACCCTCTTCCTTCGGCCGCCTGCAGCACTTCTTTTGCAGATCTCCATTGAAAGCATCGAAGAAACCCGACACGAAAAGACACCTATGCACCCGGCTTCCCTGGGTGAGGTAACTCGAGTACTCCGGTTCTACCGTGGGTATTGACTATCCAAGTGTCCTAGTTTAAAGGGGTTTTGTCGTAGTCCAACCCGAAGTGCCCTAAAACAGTAACTTTGTAACTTCTTCGTTCTCCATTATAAGTCAATGGTAACTCGCGACTGTGTTCCCACACTGCATGCATCTCCCGTTGGTCTCCTACTCCCTAACCTTTGGTTGTGTAGTGTAGCCCCAGCGATTGCCTAGGCCCTAGGCCTATTCACTGTTCCTGAAGTGGTTTTTATACCACTTACTTAGTATATGGTTTGTGAGGCCCCTAGGGCAAAACTGTATTTGTGCAACTTATCGTATGCTAATTGAATAACTTGTGATGTACTTCGATCTCCTTGTGTGGTGTCCTTTCATTTGGTATTCAAGGGATTATAATTGGTAAAACAGCTTGCTTCACATCAACAAACAACGGTAACAGTTACACAGGAGCGCACAGCGTGTATAAGTTAGTCTCAAAATACAGGTCCAGTTGGTGCTCTAGGTGGGCAAGAGCCAATTACCACAACTCTCATGTAAAGCCAACAAGTGGCTTAAAACAATACCAAAATTTCCACCAAGCACTCAAAATTGTTAAATCAAAGTCCACAGTAATAAAGTCAATTTCTTCCAATTTTCTTCTCTTTATTCCTTCATCCAATGTAATTTTCAAAACACAGCCAACACGTGTTTCGTCTTGTCAGTCTCTGACATTTAGACTTCTTCAGGGCTGTAAACAATTACAATAACCATTGTTTAGACCTTAATTCTATGATTAACGTATACTTCAACAACATTATCAACAATTACAATAATTACAACAAAATTAAGAGTCACCGAATTTCCAATGGGAAAAGGAAAAGTAAAACGAAAGAAAGTGCCTGTCACCAAGAGGAAACCTAAATCACCCAAATGTGACAGAATGAAGTTGCCAAGTAGGCAGTACCAAAGTTTGAATCCCATAAACAAACAAAGTAGTCTGTTTTAGGCGGAGTAACAAACATACCCCTAGAACTTCCAGTTCTTCTTAATAGCCACAGTAAATAAATCTTCAAGTCTTTCTAAAAAATTAAGAATACCCCGATCGCAAGCCAATCCTTCGAGATTTAAGTAAGTATGAAAAATCCATGCAAGAAATAATAACTCACCAACAAAAGAATCAATGAATCATGTAGCACGAATCATAAAAGGTATCTTCGTCGTTAAATCAACGTATCACTTGATAAACTCAATTTCTCGTTACTGTCAGCGAGTAAGTAATTCACTCTGTAGATATAAAGTATTTCAACCTTAAGTACGAACAATTCGCTAAAATGACCAAAATAACGCAACACTCCACTATGCTCAAATCGCAACCACTGTCTTACCTGTCAATTGCGATAAGTATGTTTGCCCATGTTCAGGGAATCGATTAAGAATCTTGGTCCGTATACTGAAAAAATAAAAGTAACCTCAGCTCAGTATTCGTCCATGTGCTGTAAATTAAGGGATAACTACAATATTTCATATTAATTCTATTACTAACTCCGCTCCCTTCTAGAGCGAAACTTACCGCATATCAGCTAGGACCGGTCATTAGTTGTTCCGCGTGCTACGCAGGCGCTATCTTGTTATGGAGTTATATAGTATTATTTCGGCGCGCCATCTTGGAGTGGCTAAGTACGTATCTAATTTTTGCAAAACCTTAAGTAAATGTTCGGCCACTGTAGCAATAATTGTAATACGACAGAACATATCGATAATATAGAGGAGCAAGTAATTCCTCAAGTCTCAACTATACATGGACGAATACGCCACATGTATACGATCAATCTCAGAACTTTATGCTGTTTGTTGCTACCGTAAGCAAACAGCTCACGTTTTTATCAATCGTCTCATGCATAACACGTCAATAGTAATTATGGTGTATACCATTAAAATTATTATCTGCACTACGTATTAAAATAGAGCAGTACATCGAGTTCTCCATGAAATATCCAAAATTTCGAAAGTACGAGCTGGCATCGGGGTGAAAATAATCATTAGTCATTACGATCTAAATAAGTAATGCTAATATCAGCAAGACCAGGATAGTGGAAAAGATAGGCAGAAGGATATAGGGTGAGGGAGAGAATAGAGTAGTCAGACGAGGGTTACATCTCTGTTATTGATAACATTTGTACATCTTACAGATTGCTAAATCTATAATAACATTATATCTTACGCTGATTACCTAAGAGCAAGTGCATTAACAGTATTTATGATTTATTAATGTCCCAGATAGAATTCAAATTCGTGGTCAATATTTAAACCTAGTTCAACAGCTTTAAGTTTCATTAGCCACATTACCTCTCTGCCTCGCAGTTGTAACTGTCTATTTCCACCTCTGGGATCGCGTTTGACATGATCAATCCCGTGGTAACTAAACACATGTTTCTCTTTTTCTTCATAATTCCTGACAATATGAGAAGCAACAGGATAGCGGGTATCTCCTGTTTTTAAAGCTCTAAAGTGCTCCACCATCCTTTCTTTCAATTTCCTGATAGTGCTCCCAACATATATCTGTTTACACGAACACACTATAACAGGGGTCTTCAAACTGTGGGGCGCGACCCCCAGGGGGGCCGTGGAGCGATACAAAGGGGGTCGCGCCTTCACAGTGTCACTTCTGCCCTGGCCTCCAGGGCTTCAGCCCCCCTCCTCCCCCATCCTGTGTCTCAGCCCGGGCTGCTGCAGTGCAGTTCGCGCTGCTGGGGGCTCGGCTGGGAGGTGTCTGGAGTCTTATCTCCGGCCTGAGTTTTTCACAGGTCATTAAAGACCATTAGCATATTTACATGCCTTTGTTAACTGATTACCAAAGCTTAGTTTTTTTATGGTTCCAGTACCCCCTGGGCCCCCACTCTGCCTATTCCTTACATTTGTATTTTTACACTTACTGCTGTAGTGTGAGAATGCATTTAATGAAAAGAAATATAAAGTTGTGTTGCCAAAAGAAACATGCCTGCTGTGTGTTGTTTAAAGATCCTGCAGAGACCTGCTCTTGACACTAAATTGAGTTATAAATAAAAAAGTATGTATTAATTAGTTATGTGACTTTTCTGTCTTTATTCTCTTTAATTATTAGTCATGGATCATTGAGGCATCCCTAGAACACAATTAAAGTGCTTTCTATTCATATTTGCTGTTCTAAGTATTCACAGATAAGTGCAAAAATACAGCTGTAGGTGACTGCTTATTTCTGGGCCATCAAAATACTGAGCTGGTAACCCTAATCATTAGACTGGAAGTTTGTTGCAGGATCAGCTCATTATTTATTTCCTCCACCCTCGAACCCTGATTAATGCCATTATAGCAATAGTTTAACTTATATCTGAAACCCTACGCTTCAAGTTTCTGGGAATGCACCCTGCTTTCAGACTACTCACTTCTCATTCTTGCCTTCACTTTCACGTTCACCCTGCACTCCCAGCGATCACAATGCACTCACACTGATCACCATGCACTCAAAGCGATCACCATGCACTCGTAGCGATCACAATGCACTCATAGCGATCACAATGCACTCATAGCGATCACAATTCACTCACACCATTCACCCGCTCACCCTGCTCTCAAAGTGATCACTTTGCACTAAAAATTTGCTTGCATTGTTCACTCTGTACCTCACCCTGCAGTCACACGAGCACACTTCTCACCCTACACTCATGTGACACTCGACTCACCTGTCCCCCCCTTACTGCTCAATCTGGAGCTCACTCAAACAAGGCCATCACTAACCATGCACTAATTCGTCCCACTCTGCACTTACAGCCAAACCCAAATTCATATGGTCACCTCACTCACCCTGCAGTCACTCCTTTTACCCTACTCTCACACTGTTGCATTGCTCACCGTGCAGTCACATGGTCACTCTTGTCACCCACACAGTGCAGAAGGTTAAAGTGCCCAGTACAAAGAAGATGTACCATGCACCTCACAGAACTGAGTGTGAGTAAACTATGAGTAACACTATAAAAAATGAAATGTTTGTCAGACAGGTGCTATAGAGAGATGAGGTGTATTGTTGGTGAGTGGTAGTGAGGGAATTCATTGAGAACGTGGACAAGCCCTGGCTGGGAGTGTTAACCCCCCCCCCCCGAAGTTCGGGTCTAGTGGATCCCCTGCTTCTGCCGATTATTTACAATTGTAGTGCGCTACTGTTACCAAAAGGTGTCCTGGGGCTAATAACCATCTGCCTGCAATGTGAGAGAGGGATCTGGGGTTCAGAGAGGAGAGAAGAGAGGGATGGAAGGAAGGGGTGAGAGGAAAGGGGCATGGGTAAACTGCTTAACTCTGCACAAGACCGTCACGGTTTGAATGCACCCTTGCTGCTCCCGGCCATGGCCAGGTGAGCTTCTAATGTGGCAGCGCGTATTCCTGCGGATTGGGAGGCCCTTCCCAGAGGTTGACTAGACATCTTTTTGATGTTAATTGCTGTATTTTGGTTATAAACTGGTACTGATGGGGTGAAATCTTTCCTCAGTATTACTGTGTTTAAAAAAATTCTAAATATTAAAGCAATGCTACCCCAAAATACGCAGCATCACAGAACATTATTTACATTTTCTACTCACACAATTTAGTCAAGCCTGTCGCATAATTTGGTCCTCCCCTTCCTCATAACCTAGAGGTTTAGAAATTTTTGTCAGGAGGGGGTCCTTACGTTTGAAAATGTTGACAGGGGGGTCTCGGCATCCAAAAGTTTGAAGACCTCTGCACTATAACATAAACTACAAAAGTAGTGTCACAGTTGATGAACGTGTCAATACAGTGATCTCCAGTATCATTATAATTAAAAGTCTTTACTTTAGTTTTGGCCCATCTACAAGAGCTGCATTTACCACATTTAAAAAAACCTTTTGATCTTTCAGTAAACCAATTGGACTCTGTTTTTTTCACAGGGTAACTGGGACTAATAATAAAATTAGATAAAGTGCAAAGGACCTTTGATTCCTTGATTCATCAGGTGAATATACCTATTAGAACAAGAACGTCTTTCATGGCTACTACTGCTTGAGGTTTATCACTACGACACATTGTTGTGTACAAACCCCCTCCCCCCTTGATTTTTCACTAGGCACTGGTTTTTCCCTCACTTTACCCCATACCTCCTTTACCCCGCACACCTACATGCACCATCCGGCTGTCCTAAAAAATCTCCAGTAAAGTGTCCCATCTTGGGGCCCGTGGGGGATTGCAGCGCCGGCCCCACGTGGAGCTATAGCCCGATGATGAAGCATGACATCCTATGGGTGTATGATGAAACATGATATCCTAAGGGTGTGTGAGGGCTACGAAGGACAATATTTGCCTTTGTTATGATGGGTGTTTATACCTAGGCTCCTCTTTCTGTCTCCTTCCCCCCTTTCTCTTTTTTCTCTTTAAATTGTGTGTTTGGGCGACTTTTTGGCACCCCTACGTTTCAGGATGACTTTTTGCATCCAACGTCCAAGTTGCAGTGTCCCTTTATGTTTTAGTGATGAAGTTAGGAGCATGGACTCTGTATCTTTAATAGCTCTTGGGTCTCCCTTTGTTGTTAATAATGATAATTTTCACCCCGATGCCAGCTCGTACTTTCGAAATTTTGGATATTTCATGGAGAACTCGATGTACTGCTCTATTTTAATACGTAGTGCAGATAATAATTTTAATGGTATACACCATAATTACTATTGACGTGTTATGCATGAGACGATTGATAAAAACGTAAGCTGTTTGCTTACGGTAGCAACAAACAGCGTAAAGTTTTGAGATTTATCGTATACATGTGGCGTATTCGTCCATGTATAGTTGAGACTTGAGGAATTACTTGCTCCTCTATATTATCGATATGTTCTGTCATATTACTATTATTGCTACAGTGGCCGAACATTTACTTAAGGTTTTGCGAAAATTATGTATGTACTTAGCCACTCCAAGATGGCGCGCCGAAATAATACTATATAACGCATTACAAGATGGCGCCCGCGTAGCACGCGGAACAACTAATGACCGGTCCTAGCTGATATGCGGTAAGTTTCGCTCTAGAAGGGAGCGGAGTTAGTAATAGAATTAATATGAAATATTGTAGTTATCCCTTAATTTATAGCACATGGACGAATACTGAGTTGAGATTCCTTTTTTTTTTTCAGTATACGGACCAAGATTCTTAATCGATTCCCTGAACATGGGCAAACATACTTATCGCAATTGACAGGTAAGACAGTGGTTGCGATTTGAGCATAGTGGAGTGTCGCGTTATTTTGGTCACTTTAGCGAATTGTTCGTACTTAAAGTTGAAATACTTTATATCTACAGAGTGAATTACTTACTCGCTGACAGTAACGCGAAATTGAGTTTATCAAGTGATACGCTGATTTAACGACGAAGATACCTTTTAGATTCGTGCTACATGATTCATTGATTCTTTTGTTGGTGAGTTATTATTTCTTGCATGGATTTTTCATACTTACTTAAATCTCGATGGATTGGCTTGTGATCAGGGTATTCTTAATTTTTTAGAAAGACTTGAAGATTTATTTACTGTGGCTATTAAGAAGAACTGGAAGTTACAGGGGTATGTTTGTTACTCCGCCTAAAACTGACTACTTTGTTTGTTTATGGGATTCAAACTTTGGTACTGCCTACTTGGCAACTTCATTCTGTCACATTTGGGTGATTTAGGTTTCCTCTTGGTGACAGGCACTTTCTTTCGTTTTACTTTTCCTTTTCCCATTGGAAATTCGGTGACTCTTAATTTTGTTGTAATTATTGTAATTGTTGATAATGTTGTTGAAGTATACGTTAATCATAGAATTAAGGTCTAAACAATGGTTATTGTAATTGTTTACAGCCCTGAAGTCTAAATGTCAGAGACTGACAAGATGAAACACGTGTTGGCTGTGTTTTGAAAATTACATTGGGTGAAGGAATAAAGAGAAGAAAATTGGAAGAAATTGACTTTATTACTGTGGACTTTGATTTAACAATTTTGAGTGCTTGGTGGAAATTTTGAGCTTGCTTCACATGCTCTCTGAAGTTTTAGCCTAAGACTGCTGGTCCCCCCTACCACTAGGATAGTTTGTCTATAAGGTTGACTTTACAACCCCCATCAATAAGGGTCGTTTAGACTGGTGCAAGGTGCCCACTAGAATAGTGGACATCATATGCCAGGCTAACTTCACACATTGGTGTGCAGCAGATGGGATAAGAGCTTGCGGTTGTTTTACCATATAATCTTAAGATATCATTTGAAAGATCACATTAAGGTACCTGTAGGTACATAGAAATCAAGTTATTATAAAACTTTAAGTTTTACTGAATTTAGCAGTTGTAGAGGAAAGGGCTTAGCACACCCTGACTACAATTCCTAGAGAGGTTCTAGTAGGCAACCATTTAGTGTAGGTAGGTGCACACCACACCTCACTAGAAAATGTCCTTGGAAGCAGGCCCTAGTGGACCTCTTCAAGAAGACACCCAGAGGGTGCCCTCTAAGTATGACTCATTCACTTTTAATGAGCTTAGAAACCTGTGTGCAGTCATAAAATTGAGACTAGGAGAGAGTCCAACCTTCAATCACTTGGTAGATATCTTAGTGGTTCATGATACAGAAAATGCATCAGACAAAGCTAACCAAGGTAGTAGAGAGGGGGGCCATCCATCCACGGAAGAGAATGTTGAAGATGATCTAGCACTATCTGAAGAGGGGAACATCGTTTACAACGCAACTTTTACCACGCAGTACCTTTACCACGCAACTTTTACAACGCAAGTCGTTACAACGGCTTGCGCTGGGGGGCGCTGTAGGATAGGGAATAGTTTAATTTACTATCCAAAACCTTCCCTACTATCCACGGGGACTGGAGTTGGAATAGTAAATTAAACTATTCACTATCCAGCGCCCCCCAACGCAAGTCGTTGTAACGACTTGCGTTGTAAAACCTGCGTGATAAAGGCATGCGTTGTAAAAGTATGCGTAGTAACGACATACATACATCTGAGGAGGATGCTGAACAGGATGAGGTAATGTACCTATCCTGGGCAACACAAGACTATCTGGGGGTGGAGAGGCCTTGGTGGGCCCCCTCCTACCTTTCCAAGTAGGCCTACCAGGAGACACAGAAGGCACAGGTCACTGTCCAGTGGCTCTGAGCATTCTGATGACTCAGTAGGGTCTGATGCCTCTGCTCTAAGGAGGATGGCTACCCCTCAGAGGAGAGAGCATAAAGCTAGGATGAAATAAGTAAATCTTAGGATCAAGAGGCAAGAAATTGCCCTTGCAAAAGAGGCCCTGGCTCTTGAAAGATAGAGAAAGTTAAGTGGGGTAAAACCCACTGGTGGCAGCAATATACCTAGAGATAGGGAAAGGTCTAATGACCATAGAAACCTGAATAAGAATGTCCCTCCCTATCAGGTTGGGGATGACATCCACAAATGGATAACTGCTTTGTAGAGGGCTTGCAAAGTACAGCAGGTACCCCAAAGTCAGTGGGCAGCAATCACATGGCTCTCCTTTGCAGACAAAGGTAGAGACATGCTCCTGACAGTAAATGAACAGGATGCTGACAGTTACTATGTCCTGAAGAGTGTTCTGGAAGATGGGTTTGGCTGAACCACTGAGCAGTACAGGTTGCTGTTCAGAGATACCCAGAAGACACAGACTCAGGACTGGACTGACTTTGTAGATTGTGCTACTAAGGCTCTGGAAGGCTGGTTGCTGGGCAATAAAGTTAATGACTATACAGGATTGTATAATTTGATCATGAGAGAACAAATACTTAACAACTGTCAGAACCAGTTATTGCATCAACACCTGATTGACTCTGCTCTGACCTCTCCCCAAGAATTGGGAAAGAAGGCAGACAAATGGGTCAGAACCAGGGTGAAGCAGAAGGTACAGAACCAAGGTGGTGATCAGAAGAAGCAAGACCAAAAGAGTGGGGAAAAAGCAAAAGACCAGAAGTCTTCTCAAGGTCCCCAAAAAGCTTCTACTTGTGGGGGTTCCCAACCTTCAAAAAAGAAAGAAGGTCCTAAGAAACCATGGTACAAAGTATGTAAGGTAAATACTCACTGGACCAGTAATTGCACCAAGAAGGAGGCAGCCCCAGCCACCATTGCCCCTAAGGCAACTGTTCCCCCTAGTACAGCTAATAGTGGTGGTTCTCAACAGAAGGGTGTAGTAGGGTTGACCCTGGGAACTGAGATGGATTCTGGCCTAGTCAGAATACCAACTCAAGCAGTTCTTGTCTGTGATGTGGACATGGCTATGTCCTCTACTTTGAGCCCCAGTAACTTGGGCAAGTACAGACAGACTCCTTTAATCAATTACAAAGTGGCTCAGGCTACAGTGACACATGTGCCAGTGTCATGATGGTGACACCTAACTTTGTAGACCCTGGACAGATCATACTAGGTGACAATTAGCTAGTGACCAATGCAAGCAATGCCACTACCACCCATAGTATGGCAATTGTTAATTTCTCCTGGGCAGGGGTAACTGGCCTCAAAAGACTAGTTGTTAGTACAGACCTCCCTGTAGAATGTTTGCTTGGCAATGACTTAGAATCTTCAGTCTGGGCTGAAGTGGAGTATAGGACTCATGCAGAAATGCTAGGTATCTCAGCACATGTCCTTGCTGTGACCAGGTCACAGGTCAGAAAGTGCAACACTGAACAGGCCTTGGATCCTGAAACTATGGACCAGTTGCCTACCAATAGAAAGAACAGTAGAGTTAAGGCAATGCCTTCCCCCTTGCCTCAGGATGAGGATCAGCCTTCCAAGGAAGCTGATTGTGAGACCCAAGAAGGAACTGTCCTAGAAGAACTTGAGCCTGATCAGGTTGAGTTTCTTGGGACAGGGGACCTTAAAAGGCAGATCTGAGGCAAGCACAGTTGAACTGCCCCTCTCTTGAACCCCTCAGACAACAAGCTGCTGCTGAGGCTGCTGGGAATGCTAATGGAACCCATAGAGTGTATTGGGATGAAGGGCTCCTTTATTCAGAGGCTAGAGACCCCAAGCCTGTGCTTCCAGGAGGTTGGCCATACCTTTGGCATTTAGGGGCTTCCTTCTTACATTAGCCCATGAAATTCCCTTAGCAGGACATCTTGGCCAGAACAAGATTTGGGACAGGCTTGTCCCTCACTTTCACTGGCCCCACATGTCAGAAGACACCAAGGAGTTTTGTCGCTCCTGTGTCACCTGCCAAGCCAGTGGCATATCAGGTTGCACCACAAAGGCCCCCCTAATACCACTACCTGTGGTGGGGGTTCCCTTTGAAAGAGTTGGATAAACATTGTTTGACCACTGGATCCCTAAACAGCATCTGGGCACAGGTTTATTCTTGTGGTAGTGGATCACGACATCAGATACCCAGAAGCTATTCCCCTAAGGACCACAACAGTACCTGTTGTGGCAAGAGCCCTCCTGGGAGTTTTCTCAAGAGTGGGTTTCGGAAGGAGGTTGTCTCAGACAGAGGTGCAAACTTTATGTCTGGATATTTGACTGCTATGTGGAAGGAGTGTGAAGTGAACTACAAGTTCACCACACCCTATCATCCACAGTGCAATGGTCTGGTGGAGAGATTCAACAAGACGTTAAAGGGCATGATTAAGGGTTTACCTGAAAAGCTTAGGCGAAGATGGGACATCCTTCTGCCCTGCCTCTTGTTTGCTTACATAGAGGCCCCACAGAAGGGGGTTGGCTACAGCCCTTTTGAACTTCTGTTTGGGCACCCTGTAAGAGGACCCCTTTGTATGGTGAAGGAAGGATGGGAGTTACCTCTCAAAAGCCTAAACAAGACATTGTGGAATATGTACTTGGTCTCCGCTCCAGGATGGCTGAGCATAGGAAAAAGGCATCCAAAAACCTTTAGGCTAGCCAGGAACTCCAAAAAGCCTGGCATGACCAAAAGGCTATACTGACTGTTTACCAGCCAGGGCAGAAAGTGCGGGTGTTAGAGCCAGTGGACCCAGCAGCACTCCAAGACAAATGGTCTGGACCCCACACTGTTGTTGAACAGAAGGGAGAGGTAACCTATTGGCTGATCTTAGAACTCCCAGAAGCCCACATAGGGTGCTTCATGTCAACAGATTGAAGCCATATGTTGACAGGGCAGACATGGGCTTGCTCATGGCTACAGATAAGGGGCAGGAGAAGGAGAGTGACCCTCTCCCAGACCTTCTTTCTCAGAACCCTGATGATGGTTCAGTTGATGGTGTAGCCTTGGCAGGCAGCCTCACTGACCAACAGCAACAGGATTGCGACAAGTTCTACAGTCCTACAGACATATGTTTTCACTGAATCCAAGTCAGACTACCTGGTGCACTCATGAAGTGGACACTGGGGACAGTCTGCCTGTCAACAGTAAAATCTACAGGCAACTTGACCTAGTCATGGACTGTATCAGGACAGAGGTCCAAAGGATGTTGGAGTTGGGAGTCATTGAGCCCTCAGAGAGCCCTTGGGCCAGTCCTGTAGTCCTGGTGCCTAAACCTCACACACAAAATGGTAAAGGAGAGATGAGGTTTTGCGTGGATTACAGAGGCCTCAATGCTGTCACTAGGACAGATGCCCACCCAATACCAAGACCAGATGAGCTCATTGACAGATTGGCTTCTGCCAAGTTTTTGAGTACATTTGACTTGACAGCTGGCTACTAGCTGATGATGCAAAAGCCAAAACAGCATTCCCAACCCCAGGAGGTCATTGTCAATTTGTGGTAATGCCCTTGGTCTGAAGAATGTACCTGCCACATTCCAAAGGTTGGTGAACGAAGTCCTCTCAGGTCTGGATGACTACTGTGCAGCTTATCTTGATGATATTGCTGTCTTTAGCTCCACTTGGGAAGATCACCTGATCCACCTGAAGAATGATTTAGAGGCCCTGCAGAAGGCAGGCCTAACTATCCAGGCTACACAGTGCCAGATAGGGCAGAGCAAGGTTGTGTACCTGGGCCACCTGGTAGGTGGAGGTGAGGTTCAACCATTGGAGATCAAGATCCAGACCAGAAAGGACTGGACTGCTCCCACCACTTAGACTCAGGTCAGAGCTTTCTTGGGCCTGACTGGGTACTACAGGTAGTTTGTCAAAAGTTATAGGTCCATTGTGTCACCTCTCAATGACTTAACTTCAAAGAAAATGCAAAAGAAAGTTCAGTGGAGAGTAAGCTGACAAAAGGCATTTGATGACCTGGAGCAGGCCATGTGCACTGCACTTTCAGCAAAGTCCAGACTACTCGAAGGAATTCATTGTTTAAACAGATGCTTCTGAATTGAGTGTGGGTGCTGTTCTTTCACAAATTAATAAAGATCGTCAAGACCAGCCAATAGCTTTTATTAGCAGAAGGCTGACCCCTAGAGAGAAACGTTGGTCAGCTATTGAGAGGGAGGCCTTTGCTGTCTTTTGGGCCCTGAAGAAGCCGAGGCCATGCCTGTTTGGTACTCACTGCAAGATTCAGACAGACCATAATCCCCTTTTGTGGCTAAATCAGATGAAGGGTGAAAATCCCAAACTGCTTAGGTGGTCCGTTTCCCTACAGGGGATGGACTTTACAGTGGAACATAGACCTGGGACTGACCATGGGAATGCAGATGGACTCTCCAGATATTTCCACTTAGAACATGAAGACTCAACTGGTCAAGGTTAGTTTAATGTCCCTGCGTTGGGGGGTGGTGGGGGGGTGTAGGACAGTATGGTCTGCTTCCTATGGTCACCCCCACTTTTTGTTGTGATTCTCTGGTTTTTCGACTTAAGTGTGGCCGTGGGCCTGCTAATCAGACCCACAGCCCAGCTGTTCTCTCTCTAAATTGATAAGATGTACTTTAGGTACATACATGATTGGGTATTGGGTCACTTTTGTGAGCCCCTGTATAGTGTACCATAGGTACCCAGGGCATAGGTGCATCCAAGGCCTATCAGGGGCTGCAGCATGTATTATGCCACCCCTGTCTGGCCATCCAAACAGACACCACAGGCTGATCACTCAGCTTGGGTAAGGTGGTGTAATCACCCCTTACTTAGATATAGTATACCTATATTTACCTTATGTATAGACACATAGTGACCTATAAGTCACTCCTATGGCAGACATTAACAATCCTGGAGGCAGAGTGCTTGGTTTTATGTGAGAGGGTGCCCTAGCATGAGCTGAGCACCTCTGATGCTTTTGGAACCATGTCCTTATAGCTGTTCTATGATATAGCCATACCATATACTCTTAAGTGCATTATAATCCTCGCGGTTAATACTAACTTTGGTTTGGCTTTATCAAAACATGTCATGTAAGGTGTCAAACACTTTAGAATACTACCCCCCCGCCAATTCTGGCAGCGGGGGTAGCATTCCACCTTTCTAGAGGGAAAAGACATGTATGTTACTGCTTTCCCCGGTTAAAGTTAAACAGAGCCTCAGCATCACAAAATGGATGCTGCTGCCACAGACACAAGTCTGACCTCCTGCAGCTGGGGGAAACTCCAGCAAGGGAGGCCTGGACAATAGGTTTCCTGTCGAGGGAGGTGCTAGCCCCTCCCCAGACAGCCTGTAGTGTATTGGAGTAGGGTGGGTTGAATGGAAAGATGCTTTTCCAGACACTGCCTAGGGCACACAAGGTGCTCCATGCATAGCCCGGTTCAAAGCAGTTGCTGGTGAACTCCAGCCCCGCTCTGGTGTGAAACTGGACAAAGGGAAAGGGGTGTAACCACCCCCTACCCAGGTCCACCCATAGGAGGGACCTAGCAGGTAATCCAGCCCCTAAAATCAGTATAATGCTAGGAGCTGTGTCTAGAGACATTAGATTATCCTGGAATGAAATTCTGAAACAAAACTCTTGGACCTTCGACATTCTATACCAACTAGAAGACTGAAGACATTTCCCTTGTGGAAAAGGCTTGACCACCCTGTGCAAACAGGCACCACCAGTAACTTGCTGGTCTGCTTTGTTGACGCTCCCGACGGATCCCGAAAACTCAGCCACTCAGGAACTGGACTCTCAGACTTCTCTGACTCTGACCCACACCCACAGTAAAGCTGAGACCTGTGGCGGACACGAGAGACATGGGACCCGACACCCTGAACATCCTGCATCTTGCTAACTGTGAAACTACCGAGGCACCCTCACAGTTGTGCATTGGGGTACGAGAAGTTATAGCCCCGAGCACCATTTGTACCAAAGCTTAGCCCTCCACACTCCACAAGTGCCGCGTGGGGCCTGCTCCTGCATTTCAGCTTGACGCGTCTTCCCAGTTGCTAGCCCGTTGGCTAGTGAGCCCTCCGAAGACGAACCTTTGAATTTGCACTGCTTGCCTGGTTGCTCCAGGCTTGCTCCAGCTTCCCTACAAAGGAGAAGCTCCCCAGACCTTGCTGGTCTGACTTGAAGCCAATCTTCATCTCCTGCGTGGATTGCGTTTGCCAAGGCTTGTTGGGTCCAATTTGAATACCGACACCGCAGTCAACTAGATCGTTTGTAGGACAGCTCAAATCCAGCTCCTGGTTGTCGTCAACACCTCCTGGTCCTCGTGGCTGCAGAGACAAGCTTCACCTCTTCACCTGATTGCATCACAACATCGCCTGGTTCCTTCATGGTTACTTCCTGGTCACTGGCTAGTGACGCAGACTCTGTCCCCTCTGCTTTCAGGTTCTTCGATCCACCCTTGAATCCACCCGGACACTCTTCCTTCGGCCGCCTGCAGCACTTCTTTTGCAGGTCTCCATTGAAAGCATCGACGAAATCCGACACAAAAAGACACCTATGCACCAAGCTTCCCTGGGTGAGGTAACTCGAGTACTCTGGTGCTCCCGTGGGTATTGACTATCCAAGTATCCTAGTTTAAAGCGGTTTTGTCGTAGTTCATCGGGAAGTGCCCTAAAACAGTAACTTTGTAATTTCTTCGTTCTCAATTATAAGTCAATGGTAACTCACGACTGTGTTCCCACACTGCATCCGTCTCCCGTGGGTCTCCTACTCCCTAACCTTTGGTTTGGTGGTATAGCCCCAGCGATTCCCTAGGCCCTATGCCTATTCACTATTCCTGAAGTGGTTCTTATACCACTTACTTAGTATATGGTTTGTGAGGTCCCCAGGGCAAAACTGTATTTGTGCAACTTATCGTATGCTAATTGAGTAACTTGTGATGTACTTCAATCTCCTTGTGTGGTGTACTTTCATTTGGTATTCAAGGGATTATAATTGGTAAAACAGCTTGCTTCACATGCTCTCTGAAGTTTTAGCCTAAGATTGCTGGTCCACGCTACCACTAAAATAGCTTGTCTATAAGGTTGACTTTACAACCACCATCAATAAGGGTCGTTTAGACTGGTGCAAGGTGCCCACTAGAATAGCGGACATCATATGCCAGGCTAACTTCTCACAATAACACCATCAAGAGTGCTCATTTCACAACTATGGGCGAATTTTTAACCAGACCCATGCGACCATCCTTCGATTGTTAAACGCTAGAGTCGGGTCCTTAGCAACTTACCGTTGTGCATGCAACCGACTTCTAGCATAATTCTCTTTCTCTCTTAAACACAGCAACACTACTTTGAGTGTACATATACTCCGCTGCGATTTGATGAAGCAGTGCAAGAATTTGTGAAAGGTGAGCTGAAGCATACTCACCCTAAGTCTCGATTACTTTATTTAGCTACACAGTGGTTTTTACTTGAAATGGAGGCATACTCAGCATGTGACAACATATAAGCACTGTGTGTTTCCCGTGTTCTTGTCACATCTATTGATTTTAAAGTATTATGTATGGCCAGACACATTCACTGGACTCACCGGGACCATGCACCATTATCTTTATGTGGTTTTCTTGATCCTTTTTGTTTGTACTCTAGGTTGGCTGATTTTCTCCGGGGCGAATTCCTTCAGAGAGAACCAGTGGTATGTAGCAACACACCACACACTGTAGATAGTTTTGTATAGTTACACGGTCCTGAGGAATCGCCACTGATCGTTTAGAGACATTACAGGCGAGAAACATGTTGACCACCGAGGGATAGAGCGTAATTTTTGTCAGATTAAATCAAAATAAGCGCCCCCTCCTTCTTTTACATTTTTTAATCAAGCAGTGACCTCTCCAGACTAAAAATTAATCACAGAGGATTCCCTTACCTGTTTTAACTCACACACCACATTTACACCACTAGGCCACTCACACCCACAGCACCTATACGGCAAGCAACAAAAGATCTCCGGTAAAGATCCCCTTTATGGGTGCCCGTCGAGCATTGCAGCGCCGGCTCGACGATGAGCAGACCCATTTGATGAAGCATGACACCTAGCTTGCTGGGGGTGTGAGGGCCTTAGTTCCAAAAGGAGGTATTCCCCACCTCCTCACTACTTAGAGTACACTCCACATCAGGTGGCCTACCTGCCACCCAGGAAAACTGTACCCTTCTTGTCCTCTAGCATGACCCAGGGCTCGTACAGTGGACCTTTATCTTGCCCTAACTGTCCCTCTCTTTGTTGACATAGTACTGCACGGGACTCCCCCTGGGACTCTCCAGGTTACCAGAAGGATAATTTCCTTCACTTGTCCCATTATTCTGGGACTCATTGTCAGTCCCTTACCTACTGTTCTTACCTACCCTTCTTAATAAAACCTCTGATAGTACTAGTAATCATGGACGACAACCCGGGACTTAGTTTTGATGATGCAATAGCTGCAGTAATTCTTAGAAATACACCGTCCATCCTAGGAGGTGAAGGTTCATCAGCCTCTGGATCACCATCTGAGGACTGGACCTCCCTTTCCAATATGAAGAGGGACTGGGTGAAAATAACGCTCCACGGAGCAAAGATTACGGAATACCTGAGGGCCAATATTGCTCCTAATGGCCTAATAGTCTAAAACATCCCTAGGCTATTTCTGGACGACGCTGTCTTTAAAAAGGAGTGGTCCCTTGTGGTAAATATTTTACCTAATCAATTTTTCCGTATAATTATCATTACAAGACAGCTCATAAAAATGAGAGGCAGAGTCCGTGGTATCTGAGTCATACGGGTTTTAATGAAAAAACCTCGAGGTTGGAGATCATGTTCCGTCACCACTGGGGTTCGGGAAGGGACAGTCAACGTTTTATTAACAGTACACATTATATATAGTAAAGTAACATCATTGAATCCAATACAGTAGGCGTAACAGGTGGAAAGAAGAAGATAAGAACACATGTGCGTAACAGGAGGCGTGAAAGAAGGCGTGTAATAGGCGTACACGGGGCGTATAATGTGAACGTAATGTAGACGTCACAGAAAGTGTCATAAGTGGGTGTGTGCACAGAGGTAATCTGCAGAGTCAGCAGGAAGTGAGGATGCGCGCGCAGCTAGCATGACGTGACATAGACGTGTAACTGGGGAGAACTTTAATACTAGTAGAGGAGACAGAAGTCTGGGATGTCAGAACGACCTGGACCTATAACATATCTGGTATCTTATGTTTGGAGGATGTATTATCTGAAGTAAAAGGTCTCTCGGGCAGAGGCTAATCTATACTGGATGCTAGTGCGTGCATATGTATCTAAGTGTCTACGTGCAGGGGCCATGGGCCTACTATGGCAACGGGAACTGTAAATTAATGCATGGAGACAAGAAGGCTTGCTCTTTGCTCTGCAGCCGGGGAGATGTTTACCTAAATCATTAGACAGGAATGTATTTTCGAAGAGGCTGAACAGATAACTTGAAGGCAAAATACTGTCTTGGCAGGCAGGCCAGGTTGAGCCAGGCACCGCTTCGCTTGGCAGGAAGTAAGGCAGAGGTCAGGGATACGTGTCCATGCTGCAGCTTTCAGAGGCAGGAGGCAGAAAGGGCTCGGAGACAGAAATCAGGGCCTAGCTCGGCAGAGCCAGGAAAAACGTAAAAGTGTACTATGTAAAGACGTTGGCATGGTATGGTTAGGAACTGAATTATCGATCCATTCATGGTGGATCTGAAAGAGGACATGTTAACGTTGGACGCAAATGTATTTGCGTCTTCATATTCGGTCATGGAGGGAAATTACATGTACTTGAAGCACGTACATGGAGACGTTGGGGTACACGTTAGGGGACATACTTGACCATAAAAATTTCAATTACCTCATTCCCTCCTTGTCCCCTACGTTCCCTTCAGGATATATCAATCTTCATGAGTCCATCTATCTGTTCATATAGCATCATTTGCTCATCTTTTTTCTTTCGGGATTTGGAACGTGAACTTGGATGGGGAATACATGATGTGGCGCACAAGCCACAAATCGCCGGCCCACATTGCAGACATAGACAACAACTAAATACTATGAGTAGGGCTATTCCAAGGAAGGATAGGACTTTCCATCCCCAGGCTGATATGATGCTCCAGAGCCAACCGGACCAAGTCCAGGTGCCTGGATTTTGGTGTATCTGACTTGCAATCTTGTGGAGCCGAGTTATGGCTCTATATACTGACGGTGCGTTATTTGGAATGAAAACACAACAACTGGATCCGATGACTCTACAAGCCCCACCCCTATCTGCCAGGATGACGTCAAGGACGAGACGATTTTGAAGAACGACAAGTCTCATAGCAGACTGCTCTTCTGTTGTGTTTCCTACGGCAAAAGTAGTTTCATTCACTACTGCTTCAAGGGTTCTGGTCAATTTACGTATCAGTTTACTATTTGAGACAGTTCCTAAATAAGGAAAGAATCCTTTATTGAAATCTGTTTATTGTTCCCATGTGGTTTCAGTGTAATCGACAATCGGGAGATCTCTCTTGGGTCTAACATGAATGAGATGAACATTTCTATGGTAATCAGGCGGGGCTAGAAAAACAGGTGGCAATAGGAATGCAATGTAACAAGTACCATCCCAGTCTGGAGGCAAACCTATATAAGCTGTATGGCCACAGATGAAATAGGAATGTCGGGAAGCTTTGAATGTAGACTTGCCTTTATCACTGAATTCAATAACTGTATTACAATCGCTATGTCCTAGATGTACTGAACCTTTCTTTCTAACGCATAGGTCACCCTTCACTGGCAAAACTGATATCGAGGGTAAATTCGAACTAGATTCTGACTGAACATTCAAAATCATGAGGCTAAGTGTAAAATTACCTAATCCATATACTTCGTTTTCTAGATCGGTACCTGTCATTTGGGGAAGACCCTCCTTGTCAGGGAAACATGCCTTATTCTTAACTGTATTCAGGTCTCCCCATATCCAATTACCTTGGGAAACTTTGGACTTACTATCTAACGAGGACATCAATGTAAACCATGCCCCACATGAACCATTATGTGTAAATGGGTAAGGAAAAAGAGGCAAGGCTCCCATCATTTTCTGGTAGGGAGGGAGTCGGCCACATACCCAGCAATTAGTGGCATTGCTGGTCTGGTGAGAATGATGTAACATACGGATGAAAGAATTGTTACGCAGTGCAAGTCGATAAGAAAGTTCGTGCGGGGGCAGATCACTAAAGGTGTGATCTGTAGTGTCATTAAAGGAAGAATGTGCTTGTATAGGAACATATACGTGTAACACATAGCTTAGGCATATAATCGTAAGACTCAGAAAAAACATGACAAGTAAAAATACAATACATCGACTACGGAGATTCTTGCAATATTTCTGTTTCTTGATCTCCTGTCTATCTCTCTCACTATGAGGGTCTATCTTGTACATGTCAGGAACCTGTCTAACCGCTTCACCCAGGGGGGGACTTAAACAATTAAACTGTCTGACTTACTAGACCTCAACTTTAATTTGTACTCCTGGGACAGAGTTTTCTCTACCAGGGGGAGTTTAGTATCAATTGGAATGCGGCAGTCCTGGGAATCAGTTTTTGGCGGAAGTCCATAGTATTTTTTGACGTGGCTCGAGTGGAGCCAATTTTTTCTCCCTTCGAGTTTCACTGCAGTCCTTGTGGTCATCAAAACGATCCTCGGCTCCTTCCAACGGGGCTCCAGAGGGCTCGACCGGTCAAAATTACGTACATACACGTAATCACCAGGGACGATCTTGTGTGGCTTCACCTCGGTGTTGTCTGGAAAGGCTGCTGCGACCTGTGAACGACATGATTGTAGTGCAGACATCAAGGAAGCAAGGTAATCTGTCAGCATATTACTGTCAACATCAGTTAATTTACGGGGCAGAGGCGTCCCCCACATATTCGGTGGCCGGCCAAAAACCACCTCATACGGGGATAGCCCTGTCCTAGAATGGGCTACCATTCGCATATAGAAGAGAGCAACTGGAAGGGCTACTATCCAGTCTACTCCTTTTTCTGCACGGATCTTGGCAAGCTGTGTTTTCAGAGTCTGATTGTGTCTCTCTTTACCAATCCAGCTGCTTCGGGATGCCGAACACAGTGGAACTTCCATTGGTAACCTAACAAAAGGGAAACCTGCTTCATGAGCTCGGACGAGAATGGCTGTCCGTTATCTGAATACACGACACGAGGCAAACCATACCTCGGGAAAAATTCACGAACCAACTGCTTGGCAGTGGTCGGAGCAGTGTAATCTGGGACTGGATATGCTTCTGTCCATCGGGAAAGTGCACATACAACTACGAGGACATACTTGAATCCTCGACAACGGTCCATCTGGATATAATCCATCTGGAGGACTTCAAAAGGGTGATCAGGAGGATGAAATCCACCTTGCTCGACGGGAATGCCTTTACCTCGGTTGAACTGACAACAGATCATGCAAGTACGCACTTTCTGTTTTGCGGCTGCTCGTAAATGTTTATTGAACCAAAGGTTTTGAATACTGTCTAACATGGCCTTTTCTCCTAAGTGTGCAGGACTATGTGCTGTGTTAATGATAACTTGAACCATAGAGTCGGGGAGAAACCATGTGGCTTTTCCCTTCGTCATCCATCCCTGTTCTGTCTGGATCCCTCCTAGTTCTGTCCATTTCTTGATTTCGTCTGGAGTGGCATGTGTCTGTATGTCAATTACATCTAGTGCGGGATCCCTAACTGTCATGCAATGTGTTGGAACTACTGTCTTTGTCATATCAGTCTGAGTATGAGTCTGAGCTGTATGTTTGGCTGTTCGATCTGCCAGGTCGTTACCCTGGGAAATGGTATCTGTGACTTTCGTATGTGCCTTACACTTCATGATGGCTATGGCTGTAGGCAAATGTATTGCTTCCAACAGAGCTTGAATGAGGGGACCGTGCTGTATCTTGGCCCCGTGTGAAGTTAAGAAACCTCTCTCTTGCCAAAGGACTCCGAAGTCGTGTACAACTCCGAATGCATAACGGGAATCTGTGTATATGTTAACTTTCAAGTTCTTGGCTCGAATACAGGCTTGGGTCAGAGCAATGAGTTCTGCTGCCTGGGCAGACAGTGTGTCAATACGATGTGTTTCTATGACTTCAGTTTCAGTGGTCACTGCATATGCGGCCACTAACTCTCCTGTACTTGTTCTCATACATGAACCATCCACATAAAGTGTCAGGTCTGGATCTGGTAATGCGATATCTGTCAAGTCTTGTCTGGGCTTCGTCATAGTGTTAATGACTTCCACACAATCATGTGACATAGGGTCTGTTGTACTTAACGGTAAAAGTGTAGCAGGATTCAATGTATTGCAACGTCTGATTTCTATGTGTGGCTGGAATAATGTCAATTCATAACCTGTCAGTCGTGCTATAGTCAAGTGCTGAGTCTGTGTACGGTTTAAAAGAACTTCCACGGAATGTGGAACTTGTACTGTCAATTGGTGTCCTAATACTATGGAATCACTTTGTCTGATTGCTAGAGCTGTTGCTGCAACAGATTTCAAGCACGCAGGCAGAGCCTGGGCTACTGGATCTAATGTACTGGAAAAATAAGCACATGGTTTGTGTGAACCAGCTTGATCTTGGGTGAGTACTGACAATGCAGTATCTTCGCGTTCTGTGACAAAAAGTGTAAAAGGCTTGCTGTAACATGGTGTCTCTAAAACAGGTGCTTGACATAAGGCTTTCTTCAAGTCGTCAAAAGCTTGTGTATGTTTCTGAGACCAAGGGAGGACAGTCGATAACGCTGCCTCCTGGGTTGTCAACTGTATAAGGGGCTTGGCTAGATATGCATACTGAGGGATCCATTGTCTACAGTAAGAGGTGAGGCCTATGAAGGCTTGTACTTCTTTTTGTGTCTTGGGTTGTGGCATATGTACAATTAACTGGATGCGATCAGGTGTAAGCTGTCTCCCCCTCTTGGACAGCAAGTGACCAAGGTACACAACTTGCTGAACACAGAATTGCAGCTTCGAAGGAGACACTTTGTGTCCCTTGTCGGCCAGAAAATATAGGACTGTCAGAGATGCATGTTCACATTCTTGTTCACTTCGGGCGGTGATCAATAGATCATCGACGTACTGAAGTAGGGCAGTGTTAGCAGGCATGTGGATACTGTCAAGTTGTCTTTTCAATGCTTGGCTATAGATGCTCAGACTTTCCGTGAACCCTTGAGGTGCACGTGCAAATTTAAAGCTTCGGCCATTTAAACTGAATCCGAAAAGGTACTGGCTCTCCGGATCAATGGGAACACTAAAGAAGGCATTCTTGAGATCTATTACAGTAAAGAACACCGCTTCAGAATCAATGGCTGTCAATAGGGATGAAATATCTGGGACCACTGGAAACTGGGGTATGATACATTTGTTAAGCTCTCTGAGATCAATCACTAATCGATAAACAGGAGGTGCATTTGGGTCAGTACGCTTAAGAATCGGAATGATTGGAGAATTACAAATATTGGAGTCAGTTTCTACAACTACTCCTTGAGCAATAAGCTTGTCAATGATTTTCAATAAGGCTACTACAGCCTCAGGTGGCAATTTGTATTGTCGGATTCTGGGCAGAACAACACCTGGCTTGAGTGTAACACGATATGGTGTAATATGCATGCAACCTACATCAGTCGGACCTTGTGCCCATAAATGCTGTGGTACATTCTGTAATCGGGGATCAAAATCTCTCAACACAAAGTGACCCTTGAAGTCACGCAGAAACAATCTCACTCCTTCCGGAGAACAACAAATTACAGCTCCTAGAGCTTTCAGCGTTTTAATACCAAGCAGGTTTTCTGGACACGATTTCGTAAGCAATAAATCTGTAGTACGGGACAATGGACCAACTGCAAGGGGAACTGGTTTCGATACTTCATTAACAATAGGTTTTCCTGAAAAACCAAGGGAAACATTCTGTGAGCCTGAGAGGGGTGCCCCTGGAACCTCGTCATGACTAATGGTAGTTGTGCTTGCCCCTGTATCAATCAGAAACTTTCTGTCTTTTCCTAATACCTGACTGTGTACATAAGGACCCTCTTGATCTACAGGAATCTCTATGAGAGGCAAACCCACTTCCCTCTCTAGGCTATTTCATGAATACTGTTGGTAATCTGGATACTCGGATTGTGCATACTGGTACATCTGTTGTGTAACGTGTTGTGTTGCGGCAATGGGTTGAGGTTGCGGAACAGCTACTGTCTGTTGCTGTGCATGTTGTGGAGCAGGTTGCGGATTCTGTTGACTATTCTGTTGAACATATTCTGGTCTAGGCTGACGTGGTCTTTCTTTCGTTTTGCCTGTAGCAATATTGTGTTTCAGAACGGCACATTCACTTATAAAATGACCTGGCTGTTTACAATAATTACAATTTCCTTTAACAGGACCTGTAGGACGACTAGTCTGGGTATTCTGCATGTTACCCCTCTTCTGACCATCTGCTGGAACAGACTGGGCAACTAATACTTTCATTTTGGTGTCTTTCATGCGTCTTTGTTCATGATCGTGCTCCTCTCTGATTCTATTCTGGTGATACTGTAACATTTGTAACATTTGGGAAGGCGTATTTGCTTGCCATGTACTTTCGACTTTCAATACTCTGTTCTTAACCTGGGGTAAGGAATTCTCAACTAATTTGGTTACAAAAAGATGTGGAAATGACTCGCTACTTGTTTTCAGGCCACTATTAATAATGAAACATTTCTCGAATCTAGAATAAAAATCACTAGTGTCTTCGTCTGGTTTCTGTTTGCAGGCTGAGATGGCATCCCAATCTTCCTTTTTAACTGTCAATAATCTAGGCAAAACTTGTACTAACAATCCTGGTAATGCTTTAGTTTTGTCCCCAAGACCTAAACCTGGGGTGCGTCCTTTTTCTTCGTCCTCTAATTCGGTCCAATTAATCTTTTTATCTCCCACCTCCCAATCCTTCTCTTTCAGTTTTTCATAAATCCCTGCTGGCAACAATACCTTTAACATTTTAAGAATGTCTGAATATGTGTAATCGCCCATCAGTAACATGTCTTTTAATTCACGGTGAAACCCTGCAGGATCTTTATCGTGACAAGGTACAATTTTCTTCATTTCCAATAATTCCATTTTAGTCAAGGGAGTGTATACAAATACACGTTCAAGCGTATCATCTGGCTTCCGAATTGGATGTACTTCTCGTAAGGGATTCTGTCTGTCTAGGTGATATGGCTGTCTAACTGGGGGTGGAACGGAAACAAGACGTGGAGTCAGGAACGTACTATATTTGTGACGTTGTTCTAAAATGATGTCAATCAAATCGGTACCTAGGCCTCTCCATCTTCTCAGGAGTAAGTCTTGCAATAAATTATATAGCGGACCTGGATCAGATTGTTGGTTTTCATACTGTATAATGAGATGTTGGGTCATATATATACCAGCTAATCGCTGTTCTTCTGGAGTAAGACTTAAAAACGTTTGCACTACTAGTTCATCTTTATATATACTGTCATCCTCGGCCCATTGGACTGCTGACCGGGCTAGTTCCTGATCACGTAAGGTAGTGAGTTCATGATAACCTATTCTTTCTTTCAGGATTTTGTCAGTAACTTGGAAAATATGTTCAAGAGAACATTGCTCTGGTATCGGGGAAAGGTATCGTTTCTTACTTTCTGGACGAATGGGTCTATCGAAAGGTCTATCAAGAGAATACTGTTTAGGGAGTTTCGCCCTACCTACATACGCTATTGTCTCTTGTGTCGCTGCTGGATTCTCTGGCTCTTCCTCCTCTGAGGAGTCTTTATCGTCTGACTCGAGAGGCCTATCAGCCTCCTGTCGGGCATGTATTGCCACTATTTCTTTACGGATTTTTCTAGACATGGCATCTATATATTTCTCTCTGTCATGCTTACAATCAGCAATATTCTGACTCCATTTGGTCAATACATTCATCTCTTCTTGATCAAAACCTGGTCGATCTCGTTCTCTTATCAAACAATTAATCAAGAACCGTAATATTAAAGCTTGTGTATCAACTTTCTGATATGCCATGGCTTCACGAACACATTCAGGGCCTTCTCCTGTTTGAATAAAACGATATATCCTGTCCAATTGTTCGGGCATTCCTGGTAGTGTAATCAGGTAATCTGCAACACGTCTTAAACGTAACGAGGCTAACATCATGGGTCCTGTCTTGCCAGGTACTGAATCATATCTACAATCTGTAAGATATTGTTTAAGCGTTTCAGAAGGGGTCGCTTTCGGGGTACGCAGTGTAGCTAATTCTCTCATTGTCAGTCGCTGTATTTGCGGCGGGGTGTGATAGGGGCCTCCTGTGGCACCTCCTGAGGCGGAAACATGGGCATAACCTGGCTGTAGCGGGATTGAACCTTGGGCTGCATCCGTCGAAAAAGGATTAGTAGGGGAAACAGTAGAGGAAGTGATACCAGGTGCGGGAAAATGCTGACGTGGAGGGGTCGTGGCTTGGTCAGCAGGAATATGCTGTGGCAGATTATTATTGGCAGGACGTACGGGAACATTGGTATATGCGGGAGCTACATCATCCAAATAGGAAGAAAGGAAAATATCTGCTGCGGTCTTATGGTGACGTACTTTAGTCGGAACCAATGGTGGTGGCAGGTTACTGAGTACTTCCGGGGTCGCCTTAGGCAGGCCCTCGGCAAGAACTGGATACATGCCTGTAATAAGTGCATTCCTTTGGCGGTCTAATTGTTCTGATCTGACCTGCTCTCCTTCTTCTAGTAACTCTTTTTCTTTGGCTTTTTCGGACTCTTCTCTACTTCTATCTGCTTTTCTGAGTGCTTTTTCTGTTCTTCTATGCGATTCTTTACGCCACAATTCTATGGCATCTTTCTGAGATTGTCTGGCTTTCTTTTTCCATAACGCTTCTTCTACTCTCATGATGCACTCGGCATCCCATGTCCCTGAGACAGGCCATCTATACTTCTCTTCCAGATTCTTAGTATAATCCACCCATAAATCTAAATACAACACAGCGTCTAAGCCGTGCTTGTGGTACATAAAATATCCTGGAGTGTCCCTAGGCGGGACAGGCACTGCTTCTTCGAGTATCCCTTTCCTAGTTCCTATCTGACGCAACTTTGTAAATAACGGCATTATGACTTGGACTCGAACACGATAGACACAGTAATGAAAAGCAAACAGTCATTCATACCACGACATAACACATCAAAACATTTCGAATAGATACTGTCTAGTACATAAAACACAATACTTGGGCTTGAAGGCTTGAATGCTGAATCACTGAATCACTGGATTACTAGATGCACTGCTAAACAGTACAGACCGGTCCCATAAAGAGACACGTCATACCGCGCTCACCTAAGTGAACACGTACGGACCAGGACTGTGTACCCAGACCTGTCTTTACCGGACACAAACTAATGCACCCGTCTAGATGCGTCCCTAGCAACGGTACTCACCGGGAGCAATACTTGAACTTGAAGGCCTCGGACTGGACTGGACTCTGGACTGGACCGCTACTGCTACTACGCATGCGCCTCGGTGCTTCGGAACAGGTGGGCCTCTGGATACCTCGGACACTGCTACTCTCGGCTGGGCTCTGGTCGGGATCCTCCGCACTCCTCACCGCCTCGTCTGGATGTCGACCGCAGTCTCCGTCACCTCCGTAGGCCTGAGGGAGATACAGGAAAACCTGCAGATGCGCATGGGTGTCCGTCACAGCTGTGGCAGGGGACAAGGCCTGCGACGCATCGCCGGCGCGTGGGGTGGGGGAGGGGTCCCTATTCGGGCGCCAAATTATGTGGTAAATATTTTACCTAATCAATTTTTCCGTATAATTATCATTACAAGACAGCTCATAAAAATGAGAGGCAGAGTCCGTGGTATCTGAGTCATACGGGTTTTAATGAAAAAACCTCGAGGTTGGAGATCATGTTCCGTCACCACTGGGGTTCGGGAAGGGACAGTCAACGTTTTATTAACAGTACACATTATATATAGTAAAGTAACATCATTGAATCCAATACAGTAGGCGTAACAGGTGGAAAGAAGAAGATAAGAACACATGTGCGTAACAGGAGGCGTGAAAGAAGGCGTGAAAGAAGGTGTGTAATAGGCGTACACAGGGCGTATAATGTGAACGTAATGTAGACGTCACAGAAAGTGTCATAAGTGGGTGTGTGCACAGAGGTAATCTGCAGAGTCAGCAGGAAGTGAGGATGCGCGCACAGCTAGCATGACGTGACATAGACGTGTAACTGGGGAGAACTTTAATACTAGTAGAGGAGACAGAAGTCTGGGATGTCAGAACGACCTGGACCTATAACATATCTGGTATCTTATGTTTGGAGGATGTATTATCTGAAGTAAAAGGTCTCTCGGGCAGAGGCTAATCTATACTGGATGCTAGTGCGTGCATATGTATCTAAGTGTCTACGTGCAGGGGCCATGGGCCTACTATGGCAACGGGAACTGTAAATTACTTGCATGGAGACAAGAAGGCTTGCTCTTTGCTCTGCAGCCGGGGAGATGTTTACCTAAATCATTAGACAGGAATGTATTTTCGAAGAGGCTGAACAGATAACTTGAAGGCAAAATACTGTCTTGGCAGGCAGGCCAGGTTGAGCCAGGCACCGCTTCGCTTGGCAGGAAGTAAGGCAGAGGTCAGGGATACGTGTCCATGCTGCAGCTTTCAGAGGCAGGAGGCAGAAAGGGCTCGGAGACAGAAATCAGGGCCTAGCTCGGCAGAGCCAGGAAAAACGTAAAAGTGTACTATGTAAAGACGTTGGCATGGTATGGTTAGGAACTGAATTATCGATCCATTCATGGTGGATCTGAAAGAGGACATGTTAACGTTGGACGCAAATGTATTTGCGTCTTCATATTCGGTCATGGAGGGAAATTACATGTACTTGAAGCACGTACATGGAGACGTTGGGGTACACGTTAGGGGACATACTTGACCATAAAAATTTCAATTACCTCACCCTGGTAGCATGAAAATGTACCAGGGACTGACTTATCCTCATTATCAATTCAGCAAAAAGGATAGCTGACGCTCTCCTTATTAGAATACAGGTCGCAGAAGGGGCAATAAAGACTACCATCCAAGGCACTGGATTTAAAACTAAGTTAACAGAACTCAACCATGAAATTGCTGAACACAAAGAATTTCTGATGAAGCAGAAGGTTAGTAAGCTTCAGAAAGACATAAGCAGATTTAACAAAAAAAAGATATACCTGTATCTAAAAGCAGACTTCACAAATAGCAAAACTAGTAACTCCTCTGATGAAAACAGTGAACCTGACTGAAGGGACTCAGCTAGCAGTGACTCCAGTAAAGGGAGCTGGAAGGGTTCAAACCAAAGGAGAAGAAATTATCCACAAACCTCCTATTATCCTGTACAAAACTTTCAAGCGCCACAACCTCCTTTTTTGCCTTTCACCATGTATCACCAGGGCCAACCACAATACTTTCCTGCCAGCTATCCACCTTTTTTAGGCAGAGGCTGGGGCAGAGGAAGAGGGCGCAAAAGAGGAGGACAAAAACAAGTCCAGTGGCAGGACCAGGAACCCCAGATGATGGAAACCATGAGCAAACCACAGGCAGGAGAGTCTAGTGGTTAATTTAACCCACAGACAACTGACTCTCACTGAACAAAAAGTACTTGAGAAAGGCCTTGGTTACAACCCTACTCCTAAAGAGGACAGATTCCGGGAGCAATGTGAAATTCAGAATCTGTTCAGAAAAATACGTCTTAGAGACTTTTTTGACGGTACTGAGGAACCAGCGAAACTGGACTCAGGCCTCCGAAACCCCTCAACCTTCACACCTACCGCAGGCATGATACCTGTGGAGGTTGTGACCTTTATAAAAGCTGTCCTTAAAGAACTAAAAGACCAAAATACCAGAGTTCCGTTCCACAATCTCACTAATCAGGAACATCCGGCCATTAGATCACTGACTGAGGACAAAAGCATTACAATAAAGCAAGCTGACAAAGGCGGCGCCACAGTTATACAGTCCACTTCGGACTATAACACCGAGTGCCAGCGCCAACTACAGAATAGGAAATTCTACACTCCTATCACAACTAATCCCACTACCCGATTAACAACTGAGATTGCTACAATGCTCTATGAAGCAGAGAGTAATAGGTGGGTCAGTACGAACAAAGCTGATTTTCTGACTACCAAACAACCAAAGACACCCTACTTCTATACTCTGCTGAAAATACATAAGGGGACCAGCCCTGTACCCGGCAGACCTATAGTCTCAGGAATCAGCTCACTTTTGGAGATACTCTCTAAATTCTGCGATCACTACCTACAACCTCAAGTTAAGCAGACACCCTCATACATCAGGGACACAACAGATATCATCCGTGTCATAAGCGAAATGGAGAACACAAGCAATATTGACCTCCTGGTCACCCTGGATGTGGAGCAGCTATATACCAATATCTCACAGAGAGAGACACTAGCAGTAATATAATCTGCACTTAACGGAAATGAATGGACATCAGCTACTCCTATTTCCTTCATTATGCAATGTGCCACCCTGGCCTTAACAGAAAACTTCTTTGAGTTTGACAACCAACTCTTCCACCAGTCTCAGGTTACTTCGATTGGGAGTACATTTGCCCCCAGTGTGACATGTCTGTATATGGCAGGGTTTGAACAAAAGACCATTCGACATGCGAACAACCCCTACGAGGCTAACCTGAGACTGTGGAAGAGATACATAGACGACATCCTCATCTTTTGGCAGGGCGATGTACAGAGATGTGCTGAATTTTGTGAATGGATCAACACTAAGAATCAGCACCTCAAATTCACCCACACCATCTCACCCACTAACATTGCTTTCCTGGACCTCACCATCAGACTCCAAGAGGGGAAATTAACTACATCCCTATACAAAAATCCTACCGACAAAAACAGCTTGCTACTGTACAGCAGCTATTATCCTGCGACACTCAGAAATAACCTTCCCTTCAGCCAATTTTTAAGAATCAGAAGAAACTGTAGCTCCACAGAGGACTCCAAAATTGAGGCAGAGAGAATGGCTGACAATCTGCTAAAGAGAGAATACCCCAAAAAAACAGGTCCACTCGTGAATGAAACGAGCAATGAACAATAATCGTGATGGCCTCCTTGAGGTACATAAAAAGAACCCTCAAACACTTTGACATGTGTAACCACATACACACCCAGGTCCAATCTGATAAAGAAGGCAGTAAACAAGCATTGGACGATTCTGACTACAGGTACACTTGAAATACCGAAACCTAGATTTGCGTTCAAACGCACCAGCAATTCGAAAGATATGTTAGTGCACACCAGACCTAAGAACAAAAACAACTCTGGCCAGTGGCAATTGTGAGATCTCCCACCTGTGACAGGACACTACCCCTGCGGCTCCTGTATTGTATGTCCACAGACTAGACATACCAAACAATTGGCTCTATCTGATACCTTTACATGGACTCTTATAAAACACACTAACTGCAACACCCCCCGATGTGTGTACATGCTAACATGCCCATGCGGAAAGAGATATTTGGCACAATCCCAGTTGCCGAATTTACTATGAAGTGGCGCCCCCTCAATCAGTGGCACTTGGCACAACACTAGCCCGGGGCACAGCCATACCCCCACCGCCACTTTGCCCAGCACTGTTATGTCCCATACCCCTGCCTTCCCAATGCACCCATTGCAACTATTGCCCAAGGAACTCATTACGAGAACCAATTGCGCTGCCATTTACCTAACACGCATGCGCAGCATCTAGAGGTCTCCAAGACTCCCTCACGCATGCGCAGTCCCTTACACCAATACGCATGCGCAGCGTCCTGAGAGCTCCCTGACTACCTCCCGCCCACCGGTTCACGTAGCGTCACCTGACCTACACCGGAAGCGGGTTCCTGACCCATATCTACCCCGCGCTCGCTCAGTCAGTCCTAACCGAGCGGCGGACGGTAGACGTAGGCTACAAGCCTGCACCCTTCACGACTAACTGTAAGTAACTTTCCCTCCCCAGGGGCCGATGCAATTTCTTGAGCCCAAGCCATTTTAACTTTCCCACGCTATGACTTACAAGCTCCATATTTCTTCACCCAGAATACGTTGACTAACGTGAAGTGCCTACCCCTAGCTCGATGAAGTCCATCACGAGCTTTTCCTATGTAAGCCCTGACTCTGTTGAGCTCAGCTCCGTGTGCTTTTATCTGTTTTATGTCTGTGAGAGTTATGTTTGTCTTTTTTGTTCACTATAACTTCCAAAAGAGGATCTACTGGCACACATCTTTACTGAATAGATGGTACTATGTAAAGCGCAGCACATTTTCACGCTGTTTAAACGCGAATAATAACGCGACTTAGCTTTTGCCTCAAATAAAAGCATGCTGCCACAAAAGATACGCATGCTTCAACCACAACTCGCCCATAGGTATACACATACCATAGCGCACCCTCACCAATATGAGCACGCTCCCACTCTATAAAGTAGACACTCCATCTACCTGAGAAGGCACCGTTCCCATTGCACCACTGTGGAACGAAAGGATATCTGCACGACGTTTTTCACCTAAAAACACTGCGCATCGTAACAGGATAGTAATTACTTCCTTTACTTCTTCTTTCCTTCCCTAGGTTTTTTTCATCTCCTAACCATAGGAGTGAATTAACACAGAGATACAATTTTATCTTCTGGTAGACCAAGGAGTTAGGACAGGGTGAGTCTTTTAGGGGACCCACACCTCCCACTTCCTTGTTTTTGGTCCTGAGGAATACCGGGAAATATCCCATAAGGTAGAAACATGTCGACCATCACATAGAAGAGATACACAGGTCGTAACCCCCCTGCCAGTATCTCACCTTACTTTTTAACTTTGTCCTACAACTCTTTTTATTAAAGATAATACCATAGTGTTGACCAGGACATTTTAACATTCACACTGTTTTTTGTGCACCCCACACTTCACTACCTGCTCCACTGTAAACCAGGTGTTGAAGCACACCCAAGTGACGCTAGGCCACTTGGGTGGGCCCCGATGATGAAGCAAGTCACCACTAGGTGGTGAGTGAGGGGTTTACTTACAAAGGAACAATACTCCCTTGTCAAGAACAAAGCCTTCTCTTCTCTCGCATCGGGTGGTACTCCTTCATTTGTTTGTAACAGCCCCCTCAATCAGACCACCACAGAATGTCCGTCTTCTGGGAATGCCAAAGAGAGCATTGCACACTTTATGTTTGTCTGTCCTGCTTATGCCAGTCCTAGGTCTTGTTGACTTGTGCCAATTTGTAAGCAACTAGGCACCACTAACAATGGGGATGCCCTTCGTATTCGCAGAACAGATCCAAGAACCTTATATGTTTGTGCCGTTGCCAAGTTTCTGGGACGAGCCTAGTTAATCAGGCTAAGTGCTGCACCAAGGGCCTCCAGAAATTGACACAGTGGCTAAGAGCACGCATTTTGTACAGTTGAAGTTCGTAATGCTACTCCTTTGTCTAGATAATGAATTTCTTACACCGTAAATCCAATTGCACTCTTTGTTTTAAACTGCTTTTAATCACATTGATTATTTATAACATTGTCAAAAGCTGTAATTTTTATTGAATATTGAAGAATTGTGTTGCATGTTTTTATTCATCTTATTAATTATATCTTAATAGCTGTAAATTTTATCAAACAAAAGAGAATTGTGATATATGTTTTTATTCATTGATGAATCATTTCCCACATTGAAACTTTTATTGCTTTTATGATATTTATATCGAAATAAAGCTTGATGATTGATTGATTCATATATTGATATGACCATGAGGCCCGTAAAAATCAGAATCACTGAGAACAAGAGCAACATTCGCAGCCAGAAAACCACTACCAAACTATGCACCCATTTCCCTGAACTCAGACATCCTCCAGAAAGTTTGCGATGGGTTATTCTAGAGTCACACCCACTAATAACACAGACTGCCTTGTTCAGCATTGAACAAAGATGCGTGATCCGCCTTGATTTAGTGAATGACGGTCTAAATGACGCCATTCCTTGGAGTACCATTAACTAAACTGATCTACATCATCAACATCAGTTATGTTATATCAGCACTTACATCCATGCCATTTAGGACTGAGACTGAGAATTGCCACGCCAACACTACATATCTGGATATCAACAATAATCACACTCCAAGATGCTGACATATGAACCATCTAACAGACGGCCCCTTTTCATAATGGGGGATGCCTACACTAGCTTTAAACTCTATGGCAATTAAGACCGCTAAAAAGCATATAATCCAACCATTCAATGATGGCTTATAGCCCCGAGGATGGCTTACACCTCTAAGGTTGGCGTAGTCCCAGTATCATATAAACATTGAGATCACCGAGCGGATTACTTTCGCCTACAGCGGAATGACACTAGCACCAGGCACTATGAACCCGCCTGCCAGTATTAACCTTTGCCTCAGATTCAGCCTCCGACTGCCGGGTATACCTCTAGGAACAGTCATCTATAGTACTTCTCACTACATTCCAAGATGGCTGCCAAGGTTTCGCCTAGTATGAGGCAATGCACACTGTGGAATTCTAACAGCTCTTGAGTTGTTCTGCCCTCTGAGTGACGTCAGACACCAAACGCTGCTCCTGCGCTCCTGAGGCGAAGGCGAAGCTGCTGAAGCTGCCAAATTTTCGCTGCTGACTGCCGCTTTGCTTTTCGGCCGATTAAAGGCTGACGTGATTGACAAGACCAAGCTCGGTTCTAAGAAGCATATGCAACCATTGCTATACGGAGCCCGCAGGTGAGGCGGTGAGGCGAGGCAGTGGTCTGCAGTGGTGCTGAGGTCCCGCACCTTTCCTCGGCCAGCAAACTTGCCGCTACTGATTGTGTGCAGCGTACAGTGCAGTGCAGCGGAGCACTTTCTCCTGTGAGTAGCGGGATTTATTGGAACAGTGAGTGTCCTGCAGCACGGCTGGATGCGGCATGGAGTAGCAGGAGATTGCTGAGTGCGGCGGTGGCGGAGTTGCTCCCCGATGAGGCGGGTGTTACGAGAGCCACCTGCCGCGAATGCCGTAAGTCACGAGTCACGAGTGCCTTCCAATACAGGAGCCTTAGGGCATTGCTGAGCGTGGTTGTTGGCGCTGTTCTCCGGTGCCTCTGGCGTGTTGGGAGGTGTGGTGGCCGCGTGTACATTGTGATCAGAGCAGCTGCGGCTGGAGAGAGGGTAGAACGCGGCCTAAGGTGGGGCTGCAGGCTGTGTGTGAGCTGTGCTGAGAACCGCCGATAGCCGCTGGGGAGAACGCAGGCGGTGGCGTGTGACTTTCAGCTTCCAGCCGCCACCTTAGCCATTAGTCTACCAATTGAGTCATCGAGACCTCAGCCTCACTGCCAGATTGAACAAAGTGAAAGTGAGGCATGGAGTGTGTGTTACAGGGTGAGCTGCTTGAGGGACCGACGCATGACTTGTGAGAAAATTTGAAATCATTGCGCAGAGTTGAATAGAGTTGTGGGTAACCACCATCGCCCCCAAGACGGTCTGCGGCAGATCTGCGGCAGGGGGGCGAGGAGCCACAGGACATTTGACAATTGAAGGACACACATTTTGGGAGATAGGCAGGGGCAGAGAGTGAACACAGTGGCTGCCGCGTGCTCCCTCCAGCTGGTCCTGCGGTTCCTTAGTCAGGCATCTGGCCTTCCTGCCTCCTCTACCCACTCCACCCACCACCATTTCAACAAACGGTAAAACAGCCCAGTAAGCAGCAAGAGTCCTTTAAGTATATGTAATGCTATTTAGGTGTTTGCGCTCAAATGTAAAAGTGAAAACAACAGTAGGCTCAGAAAGTTGCTATCGGAGCCAGAGGAGTCCCCTTAAGCTCCAGAAAACCATTTGTCACCGGAGAAACAGGGATCACCGTTCTCATTTGAAAACATACCCATTGGTGATGTTTATTTATTTATTTATTTAGGAGATTTGTAGAGCGCATGGCTGCCCGGGAGCGTCCCAGCGCTGACATAATCCACCAAGTTCTCAAAAGGATGGGCCGGGGGGTGGCATGGATCAGGGGAACAGCCATGTCTTCAGGGATTTACGGAATGATATGAGATTGGGTTGGGCCCGGAGGGCTGGTGGAAGAGTGTTCCACATCTTGGATGCCAGGTAGGAGAATTGCCGATCTCCAAAACGTGATTTTTTGGTTTTGGGTATTTTAGTCAGGTGGGCATTAGTAGAGCGTAGGGTTCTGGTTGTTGTGTGGGGAGTTATGAGATTTTTCAGAACCGGGGGACCTTTTCCGTGCAGGATTTTGTGGGTTAAGCACATAGCCTTGAAGTGCACTCTTTGTTCCACCGGGAGCCAATGAAGTTCATTGAGTGCGGGCTTGGCAGAGCAGCGCTTTTTGGTGCCAGTAAGAATTCGTGCCGCCGCATTTTGCACCACCTGGAGTTTAGAGATGACTTTTTTTGGGGATCCAAGGTATAAGGCATTTCCGTAGTCCAATCTGGACAGTATGAGGCCCTGGATGACCAGTTTTCTGGACTGGAAAGGAAGGATAGGGAGGATTTTGCGAATAGACCGGAGCAAGCCAAAGCAAGTTCCCGCAGTTTTCTTGGCCTGGGTGCTGAGAGTGAGTTTATTATCTAGCCAGATCCCTAGGCTTTTGATATCGGTTTTGGGGGTTGGAGGTGGGCCCATGCTGGGCGGCCATAAAGATTCCGGGCGAAAAAGGGACTGGTTGCCTAAAACCATAAGCTCCGTTTTTTCCCCATTGAGCTTTAAATGGGAGTTGCTCATCCAACTGACGATGTCCTCCAGGCAGGAATACAGATCTATGGAGGGAGGTTCTGACTGGCTTAGGGAAACGACCAACTGTGTGTCGTCCGCGTAGGTCAGTAGTTTGATGCCATAGGGGACGACAATTTGTTCACAAAAGGAGTAAGGTGCTCAAAAGCATAGAAAGGGGTTAAAGGAGGTAGAGAAACGGAGGTCTCGGGAGATGAAGTGATGGACACCCATGTAACAATAGAGAATAGGGAGGAGAGTCAGCTCACTAATTTGGAAGTTCTTTACCCTGCTGTAATCATACATCAGAATATTGGTGGAAAACCTGTACAGCCTCCATGTGAAATTGATGCATTACAAAAAGGAAGGGAAGGTAGCAATCTGGAAATGGAAACTGATTTGTCGGTGGGCAAAGTAGAAGGCCCCCAGGAGAATAATGTCAAAAGAAAGGGAGCCACTCCATTATCTCCATTGGCAAGATTGGTATCCCTCTTGGACAATTCTAGAAGTATGCATAGATCTGCACCTGGTTTCTTGCCGACCAAATTGAGTGAACTTCCATTTAAAGTGCAACAGTAGATAGAACATAGCTTTAGCTCTGGGCAGGTGAAAACTGACGATTATACCTTACCAGACATCGCTAAGCAAATGGAAAAGAATGAAGGACTAAGGGCACAGCTGAAAAAGACTGGTGCTTTGGAGATGAATCCAGAACTGTCCCCGGATCCAAAACAGCAGCTCCATCACATATGCCTACTCTGTACAGTAGTACACCTACTAGTTTATCCCATGCTGTTGATTTATTAGATCTTTCTGTTGAAAGGATATCAGAAGTTTCATTGGATAAGGGGGCAGATAAGGGGGCAGCGAATATTATGAATTCTATTGAGAATGCCTGGACGGGGGAGAGACTATAGAGATTTGTTATGCATTAGAAAGAATCCTCTCCGCAATTTTATCTGTGTTGGAAAAAAGCACATTAACCCCTTCGATGCTCATGACAAGCTCAGCTCGTCATGAGGCACGGTTGAGCTGTGCTGATGACGAGCTGAGCTCGTCATGAACAATGGGAATGAAGAATCTGCAGCACAGGAGGGGAATTGCTGCAGCAGCGATGGTGTTAAATACTGATCACATATTGGAAGTTCTCTCGCCCATACTGGTAGAGGTTCAAGATCTTAATAAGATCAAGCGAGCTATAAAGAATTTGGAAAAGTCCCCTGAAGTACCCAGCCATGTATGTCAAATATGCAATGGGATGCAAAAAAGTGGTATAAAATCTGTGGATGGGGAAATAAAAGAAATGATTGTGGGAATTGAAAATGTTTCGCTTAAAGGAAATCCAATTATAAGCTCACCCCGAGCTAAACTTCATGAGAGTGTACAGTTACCAGCAGAGGGGGAAAATTAAAATTAAATTTAAAAGTATCCCCAGTTCCCAACCCATTACCCGTTTACCCTATTTAAAAAAAAAAAATATTTAAAAAACTCAAGCATTCAGTTACCTGAAGAATTAGCTAACACCTTAAAAAGTGCACCCTTAGGTGAGGTCCCAGTAGTGAGTAAAGGTAACTCTAGAAGCAGTCGTAGGGGGAAGAAGAAGATGAGGAATCGTAGTTTTCCGAAACGAAAACAGATAAAATTGCGGTTCCTTTCAGTAATTGAAGAAGTAAATAGTACAAAATCTCCTCCTAGTAGAAAGAACACATGGACTTTGGGGCAAACCACATTGAATAAGAGTCAAAAGTATGGGCAAGGAAATGATAACCAGTCGAACTGCTCGAATCCGGTGTTGATTGCCCCATCGAGCCAAGAGGGTCAGGATGAAAGTGGGACAAATCATGATACCAGCAGCGACTCTATATTAAGAAGAGTACTGGATAATTTAGGTGAACCTGTAACAGATCAAAATGTAGCTTCAGGAGGTGCTACACTGCACCCCTGTGGGCAGGATATTTTTCCAACGAGGTTTGAGTCTAGCCAGGGGACAGATGGGGGGGGGGGACCTAACTACAGTTGTTAACAGTAAAGGGGGTAAGTTAGAGAGAGATTAAATCTTAGGGCAACCTGGTATCAAACTAATAAGGAATACTGGACTAGGGGTAAGCAGCCATGACAACGCTGGCTTACCCCGCGCTGCCATTACGACGCTGCTATTACAACGCAAGTCGTTAGAACGACTTGCACTGGAGGGCGCTGTTGGTAAAGGAATAGTTTAATTTTCTATTCCAACACCTTCCCTACTGTAACGTGGGCTGGAGTTGGAAAAGAAAATTAAACTATTCCACAATCCAGCGCCTACAGCGCAAGTCGTTGTAACGACTTGCGTTGTAAAGGATGCGTTGTAATGGCAGCGCGGGGTAAAGCCCACGTTGTCATGACATACATCCGGACCAGGAGTTGGGCAAGTGTGTAGGTCTTTCATTTTTAGCTCCCTGTTTGAAACTGAACCAATGCTATTGAATAGAAGTGCCCTCCTACAGATTTTGACTGAAATAGAGGATTTGGGGTTAATAACTAGCAAAGATATTGAATTGGTATATTTAGACTGGAAGAGTGCACCCCCAAGCACTAGAGCTACATTTTCATCAGGGGTAGTGTCAGCACTGATCATAGCAGACAGCTTTAGGAAAAGAGGTATAGATGTGATCCCTATCATCAGGTGCAAGGGTATGGCTCCTCCAATAATAGGGGTGTAAATACCCCCATAAACTATAAAGATATAGAAATAACAGTGGGAAGAAACCCGGGTGATTACGATTATATATATAATCTCTATTGGTTGATTACTTAAAATCATTGCAATCACAGCATCATAATTCACCAGGAAAAACACAATTACATTTTAAAACAAGAGATCTTCTCTTGACATGATACAAAAAACAATCCCATATATACAGTTTAAAACCTTGTTAATAAGCCCAAATCTAGCCACCTTACATCTTGAATTACATAATACAGATTAAAGTGACGGTGTGCTTTACATACTTTTCCATAGATATCACAATGAAATATTATCGACCAATAAACATTCATTTCCCATCTTTTCGAATGATCTAATGTGCAAAAGGTGCATCAGTTTGTTGCGATGCTAACCCCGTTGATATTACATTTCAAATGAATACCATCAAAACAAAAAATATTAATTTAATCAAGATTGTAAATCATTAAAATCAATAGCACCAAGGTCCTGAAATTAGAGGGGATCTACCCTATATTAAACATTTATCTACTGCCATTAAAACTTTTACCAATTGACATAGTAGTGGAACCAATTCACCAGACAATTACATGATTAATGCTTGTCGAGCAGAAGGCATCCTGAAGGTGACCAAAGCTATTCTACTTCCTGCGTTAACCTACGGACACCAGGCCTTTCCTGGCGCATGCTCCCCCAGTCTTGAGCTCGCCCAAAGCTCCACCTACAAAAATGTTTTCCATCTGCCAAGTTTCATTAAGCGGGCAAGACTACGATTGGAGCTGGGTCTACAAAGACAATCTCTTTACAGCGAGGCGGACATCCTGAAATATTTTATAAGGACCCTAAAAGCTGGTGATAACACTCTTAAATCCCAGCTAAAAGGAATCCTGTCCAGTCCTGGCAATCCCTGGAACACCCAGATTGTAAAGGCCATAAGAGTGTTAGAGCTTGACAAGTCATCTCTCCTCTCAGTCACTATTCCATGCTCGGCCTGGAAAAGCGCCATCAACAAGCAAGTCAAACTTGTCTCTTAGTCTATGGATCTGCAGGCTGTAAAGCCATCAACCATTCTGCTCCCCTTGAACTCTTCGTATCTTCCTGGGATCCCACAAGCATATTGCCAGGAAAATTTAAGCGCAGTGGCTCGGAAGAATATAATGTTTATGCGACTTCTAGGCCTGCGCTCGAGGGCCTTCAACAAATGGGCCCCAACAAGCGAGGGGGGGCTTGTAGGCTGTGCAAATACCACTCTGAATCATGGCTGCATCTCCTGTGCTGCTGCCCGGCACTAGCAGCCCCCAGAAGGTCCCTCTTGAAACCCTTGTTTTTAAAATGGGGTGCTAGGACGTGCTGGGAGGCCTCGGCCTTGTACTTTACATCTACTGACATCCAAGTGCTCGCAAGGTTTGGTAAATTTGTGAGACTTTTGGACAATCTTCTATTACCTCCCTTGGCCGCAAACGCTTCCTCCCCCTCCCCCTCAAAGACTCATTACAGACTTTTTCCGTCCTTTGGCCCAGTACCCTTTGTCTTAATTAATTTTATCTGGCCAAGCACAGCAAAATGTTCACACAGGCAACTATAACGCTGTTCTTCAATAAGCATACCGGTCTCTAAGCCTGGGAAATAGTTTTTTAACCCTGTTTTTATATGATAAATGTGTTAAAAGCTAAATTTTATAACTGTGCTAAAGTAGATTCTGTGTAGCATTGGTTTTGAGTAACTGTGCTAAATTAATAAAAAAACTTGAAACTTGAAACTTGCTTGTCCAGCAGATCTCACACCACTCATCAGAAAATAAGGTCTCAGAAAAAAATGTCTAAGATTAGTCAACCTCGGGCATACACATACTATATGTACTAGAGTTTCCTGTGGCCAACCGCAGAATCTTCAATTAGAGTCCGGCCACTGTTTAATCCAAGAACGAGTGCCCTCCTTTGTTGGTTTTATACCCATACTTAGCCTTAGAAGCATTTTATTAAATTTTACAGAAAAGAAGACATTTAAATATGGCTGAACACGCGGGGATTGATATGAATTGATCAGGTACCTTGCATAGTTTTTTCAGCTAAAGCAATTTTATCCAATTTAAATGATTCCGCTTTGATATGCTTTTTAAAAATTAATTTATAGTTAGGGATTTTTATATCTGACAGTTCAATTTCCAGGCCGATACCTTGTAAGGATGCTAAAATATATGCTCTCCATTTTGCAGTGTAAGCAGATTTATCATTTTCTTGCCAGCGAATGTTCCCTAAAGATGCTGTGACTGATGTTGATAAAAAAGCCATGCATTTTAGGAAGGATCCTTTTGATACCAGGCACTGTCTTTGGAGACCGAATTCCAATCTAATTGTTGCGTGACACACTGACCTGTCAATTCCAAAGGTTGCTTTAAAAACCTTAACAATCAGTAAGTCAAGAAACATCACATCTTTTCCTCTACTAATCGGAGAACCGTAAATGAGGCTAGGCTGTAACTTGGCTTTAATTACTTTTAGAATAAACTCATACGATTGACAATTCAGTGATTTCTTTAAACATTTAAAAGCATGGATCAACGTCACAGTCTTGGCCCTTAAATCTTTAAGGTGAAATTTAAAAGACATATGATTATCAAATATTACCCCTAGGTATCTATTTGTTTTAACCATATCAATTGTGCCTGCTCTGGCTTTCCGGGAATTAAACTTCTGTTTAATAGAGAAATTAATATTTCAGCACCTGAAGTCCAATGGGCCCCTAGCGCTGATGGGGAGGATGAGGTAGCAAAGTGGAGTTGTGTTGCAGGTACTCTGAATGGGTCAAAAACATCTACCATAAAGCCTATAGTGCAGGGGTAGCCATTTGGGAAACATCATATCCTGGAATGTGGCGTGGGTAGGAAAATCAAGTTATAAGCTTAAATCATTAGTAGAATTAGACCCCCAAGATAATCTGCCTCCAGGAAAGGTGGGCGGGGGAAGAGTTTCAGTTTGAGAATTTCTATGTGTACTGCAGTACAGTAAAAAAATCTGTAAAAGGGCATGCAAGTGGAGGCCTAGCTATTTTACTTAGTTGTGACGTAGTATGGGATCCTGTGATCTATAAGCATCCATCAAAATGTTGTATTGGAGTAAAGCTGAGAATAGGAGAAGATAATCTGGGGCAAGATTTTTTTTTTCAAAGACCTTTATTAAATGTACTTACAGAGGACATCTTTACATACTAGGGCCTACAACCCCTCGGGCCGGCTGCCACAGATGCATTCCACTTTCAAACTGTTTAACAGTACACAGCCATAATTCCAGCAACCCTGGGGTCCGGCGGCGTATTCTTAAGGTTACAACCCATCCATCATCCTCTAGATCGTGTTGTCCCGTTAGGAGGTCTTATCGTTTTCATATCTTTATTTATTATCTGTTTCCTTAAACTTAACTCAAAACTGCGGCTCAAATTGTTCTCTGCACCCAACGGCCATTGCCATGCCTGTATCTCCCCCCTGCTCAATGTACTCACGCACTCTATAATATCCACCAGTCTGTCATATTCCCTTGTATTCTCTTAAGTCTTTTAAGTGAGGTGTCTCCCTGCTGCACCCATTATACATTCTCCTCCTCCTCATCGGAGCTCAAGTCCTCTTCTTCCGGAAGAGGTTCACACAGCTCTCCTCTGTATTTATTCCAATCTGACCATACTTTGTTCCACTTACGGGGGCAAGCCCTAAGCACATATACCGCTCTCTCCGTAAACATCAATAAATCCATGTTTCTACTCCACATGGATTCAGTAGGTATGTCTGAGGCTCCTCATTTTTGCGCAATGTCTCTTTTTGCTACTATGATTGCTAACGTGGCCCAAATAAGTCCATATCTATTTAAGTCATTCGGCTCCCAAATGTTTAATAGGCATTTGCGTGGTACAGGGATGAGGCAGACCTGTAATGTTTGGGAGATGGTACGCATGACCTGCCGCCAAAATTTAGCTATGCGGGGACACTCCCAAAGCGTGTGGTATAGTGTACCCTCTTCTCCGCAGCCACGGAGACAGAAGGGGTGAGTTGCTCTATGTATCTTGTGCTTTTATACATGCAACACAGGTCCCATGCATACAGAAATCACATGTAAGAAATAAAATATAGACAGAATCAATCTATATTGCGAGTGACATGTGCAGCCGGACAGTGGTCTCCAAAGTTTACTCAATATAAAGTTCAATACAACACAAAGAGTACCTTCCACAGTTCAGCCAGTGTGGAACACAAGCCTGTGCCCAGCACTAGCAGAGCGGGTACAAAGGTGGATATAGAGAGCGAAGGAGGGCTTTTTAAGGCAAAGCACGTCATAAATACAGTTGTACAGAGTTTTTAACAAAGCACCATTACAACACATAGTAATCACGTTTATAGTATTAGGTGCTCAGTAAGTCGACGGCGTTTCGGACCCCCTAGTAAATCACGGGGACCATCATCAGGACATTTCAATGAAAGCCTTAACAGAAATTTAGCCTCTTAAATGCCTAAAAAGGAAGGGGAAAAGGGAGGAATTACATACAATAGGGACAAGGTTGTAAAAAGGGGGTTTCAGAAACCCAGTGACTTGTAGTGAAAAGTGCAGTGCTACATTCACAGGAGGATCGACTTGAAAGACCTAAGTGGTTACGAAGTGGCGCAGATGGGCATGCTAGTTTATTTGGCCAGGAAATGAAGCAATCCAATAACATGCACTTTGCGTTGACGTTTTAAGCTGCTAATAACGGTGTCGTGGTTATAGCCGTGAAAGAACAGGGGCACATAATCGTGTGGAGCCGGGTGTCTGACTTATCACAGGGTTTAGGCAACACGGAGAGCGTGTGGTGTCAAGTGATGATCGTGACACATGCACGATTGAGGGCTCGGCAGTAGTGAATGGAGCGGATTTAAAATTCAAGAGATAAGCATGGATCTCGAGGACCAACATCCAGCCTAAACGATAGGAGCAATAGACAGATGCCCGCTTACCGTTACGCTTTGATCAGGAACGGCAATGGTAAAAGATTGATGGCGCAAACCCTACAAAAAGGGAGTGAATGGGTAAACCAGCGTGCGTGTAAAGAAGTTAAAATAAGTGAAGGAGCGAGGTCCCGGGTGCTTACCAGAATCGGGCGCGGAAGTCCGCGGTCTGATAAATAGATCCGTCGGAGCCAGGGGAACCTGTAAAAAACCTGAGGTGTGAGGAATTAATTCCGGGCTACAAAGTGGGGCCAGGGGGTGCGTAAGTTAGGGAATAAAGAGCGAGCTTACCGGTTCAGTCGGTCGGCAAGGGTGCTTCCTGGCGTGCTGGTGGGGCGGATGTGAACGACCAATATAGAGTGTGCTGATTGGTCAGGAACCCTGTGGGGAGTGAGGTCATAGAAATAAAAGATGGACTTACGCTCGACGGCCATCTTGAGAAGGTGGTTAAAATCGTAGTGAGGTGCCCCAATGAAGTGCATGTGACATTAACAAAGGGACATAGTTACATATACAACATCACAAGAATACAGTAATTAACTGACTTGAAAGCCCAAACTAGATCAAGGCAGTCCATTCATCCTGCAGATTTAGTCCTGATTTCAGGCTATCAGTTTTCAGAATCCATTTGAGCTCTTCTCTGTTCAATAAGTGCGTGAGGTCACCGCCCCTGGGTGGGAGTGTGACCTGAGAAATCACAGTCCAGCGAATGTCATTTTCTGTGTGCCCTTTTTCCTGAAAATGTTCAACCAACGGGGCATTGGGCGTTTTACATCGAACACGGCTCCGGTGTTGGGATATCCTCAGCTTGATTTTCTGTTTCGTTTGCCCCACGTATATCATGTTGCACTGGCAGAAGATAGCATAAATGATATTGCAGCTGTTACAATTGGTGAATGTTTTCAATACATTTCTCACACTTTTATAAACAAATTCTTTACAATCTATAGAATAATCGCATACAACACAAGTACCACATTTGGAGTGGCCACGAAGCGGTGGTAATTGCCAAAGATCTTGCAGGGTAGAATTTCTTACTGTTGGTAATGCAGCCCTTACCAGCTGATCTTTAAGGTTTTTATTTTTCTTAAAGGCAAAGAGGGGGTTATCCCAGTTTAATGGACCTGAATTCAAAATGTGCCAATTGTTCTTTATACATTGCTTGAAACGATTTGAGATGGCGGAGTAGGTGGTAACACAGACCAGTTTGTCAGATGGTTGTTTAGGTTTAGGCTCGAGGAGTGTTTCACGGGGGCAGTACTAGGCTCTTTTCATGGAGTTCTTTATCAGGCGCCTGGGATATCCTCTTGCTTTCAGTTTTTCAGATAGAGTATTGGCCTCACAGAAGTAGTCCTCCTTTTTAAAGCAGTTTCTTCTCAGTCTTAGAAACTGGGAATATGGCAAGCTATCCCTAAGGGCCCTGGGGTGACAGCTGTCATAGCTCAATAGGGTATTTCTTTCCGTGGGTTTACGAAACAGAGAGGTGTATAGGGAACCCTTTTGATGTTGGATATTAAGGTCTAAGAATGAGATGTTCTGCCTGTTGTGGGATAAGGTAAAAGTAAGACCATTACAATTATTGTTGAGCCAGTGTAGTAGTCCCTGAAGTTCATCTAATGTGCCACCCCAGATGAGGAAAATGTCATCTATATATCTCTTCCATGTATGCAACCCCTGATGGAATGGGTTGCTGGGAGACAGGATGGTATTGGTCTCCAGCCAGTCCATGTAAAGGATCACTAGGGTAGGGGCAAAAATAGCTCCCATGGATGTCCCCCGTACCTGCTGATAGAATTGCGAGTCATACATGAAAAAGTTCTGGGTGAGGCAAATCTCTAGAAGCTGTACAATGAACAGAGTGGGGACCCTGTGGGGGCTGGGCCGGGTGTTGAGTATACTTTCCATAACGAACAGGGAATCTCTCTGAGGGATGTTGGTATATAGAGACTCAACGTCAAGCGTACACAGAGTCTCATTGTTGGGATCATATGGATAGTCTTCGATTAGGTTGATCATGTGCATGCTATCTCTAATGTAGCATTGAGTTACCGGTACAAAGTCCTTCAGAAAGTAATTGACGTAATGACCCAGTGGTTCCAGCACAGACCCGCAGCCAGAAACTATCGGTCTACCTGGTGGGTTTTCTAGTCTTTTATGGATTTTGGGTAATGTGTAGATAACAGGGATTCTGGGGTTAGTGATATTCAAAAAATTGTATTCGTGTTTGCTAATGATACCATCAGATAAGGCCTCTGTAGTGAGTTGCCTAATCAGAGTCTGTATCTCTTTCGTGGGATTGCAAGGAAGTATACAATAATGGTCCGTGTTGGAGACTTGGCGTTGCAACTCGTCTTTATAGTTGCAGATGTCCTGTAAAACAATGCCACCTCCCTTATCCGCTGGCTTGATAATCAGCTCATTGTTATTTCTCAGAGAGGCAATGGCAGTTTTCTCTTCAAGTGAAATATTAAAAGGTATGAAGAGATGTGTTTTTTCAATGGCTGAGATTTCTTTCATGATAACCTTCTCAAAAGTAACAATCTCCCTCGGAATCATATTAGAAGTGGGAGCAAAAGTAGAGGGTGGTCTGAACGGTGTCACTACAGTTTTGGGTTCCGAAGGATTAAGTTCGAAGTAAGAACGTAACCTTAGCTTACGGAAAAAGGCCATTAGCTCAGACCGAAGGTCAAAGAAATTAGGGTAGGTAGCCGGGACAAAGGATAGCCCCCTCCGTAGAAGTATGATTCATGAGTAGAAAGGGTATGTCTCGAAATATTGAAGATGGGGATCGTGTCGGGGGCAGAGTCACAGTTTACCATTGGTAAAATTTGTGTCTCGTCTGACGTTCTCCCGGCGGATTGTCCCATCGCCGCTGTTGTTTTACCCTTCCTCTCTTTTGAGGTTCGGAGTTGCCTCTGGCTAAAAAATGAGTTTGATTACGTGCCTGGCCACTAGCCCCCTCTCCAGGATCAGAGCTATCTGATGATTCAGCTGAAGAGTCAGTGAAGCCAACCACTGTATTCCCTCTATTGTAACGGCCCTAGGGTCTGGGGGTTTGTTGGTGAGGGTGGAAATTGCGGTTGACGTAGAAATCTTTCTGTAGATATGGATAGGTGCGTTCAAGTGAGAAGAACTTAATATCCTTCTTTACTTTGTTCGATTTTTTATTTTGCTCAATGCGGTGGAATTCCAACACTGTTTTGTCAATTTTCTCTAACAAGGACTTTGCGTCAGTAATTTGTTTATCATCAGTGATCTGTTTCTGAAGATCCTTGATGATATCATCTAACTTTTTTGAGTTCCTTAACAGCAGTTTCTATCCCAAGCACTAGCCAGTGCCGGGAGCAGGTAGTGCCAATACTGCTAAAGCCAGTGATATACTTGGGATTGTCGTTGAATACACCGGGGATATTTCTTACTTGCAAACCCAGGGGAATGGTATTGGATTTTAGATATTGGGTCAGCATTAGCATCATCAACTCCAACCGGGCATGTTTTTTCTTTTGTTTTTCTAGATCCTCAGAGAGGCTGACATTACCAGTAACAGTAGGATCGTCCTGAGTATCAAACAATGAGGGACCTGTGTATCTTGTGCAGCATGCATTGAGTGTAGTACATGCGGTGCAGGATTTTGAGCTGTACCAGTCTAAACTTCGCTGATATGCCCTCTTCCTTTGGGGAGGCTAGCGCTTCGTTCCATTCTGTATCGTCAATATCTGCTACGTTTTCCACCCATTTATCCCGTAACACTACTGTGGGGTCTCTCCGATTGTTAATCAACTTCCTGTATTTAAGTGATGTAGCTCTTTGCTGCATGTAATCGGTGAGTAACCTATCTTCAAGTGGTGAGGAGTCTGGCAGTTCTGTACCTAACGGTATCGCTTGTAGGAGCGCGTGCCTGATTTGAATGTACCTGTATGTTTCAGTCGGGCCTAGTCCATATTGTTGTTGTAGTTTCGTGAATGAGATTACTGTGTCTTTTTCCCACAGGTCCCCAACCGCGGAGATACCAATGTTATCCCATTGTGTAAATCCCTTACTGTGTCTCAAGTGTCCGAGGGCTTTCGTGTTCCATAGAGGGGTTAATTTGGTAATTTTCCCCTTCCAACCCAGCTTCGCCTGCGCTACATGCCTTATAGAGATCGTGTGTTTGTGGGCCCTACCAGTCATGAAACCTGTTGTTTATTGTACAGCGGTGATAGCATACTATCCGTTCCCAGCTGTATCCAATCAGCTCTATATGCAGGGTCATTCCTTGGTGTGTGTATCCACTGGTTCACAATTTTAAGTTGCGTCGCCCAATAGTATAAGTGTACATCCGGTTACGCGATGGCCCCCTCGTACCAGCTTTTTGTCAATTTGTCATGTGCGATGCGTGCCGGGCCATTACTCCACAGCAAGTTGGACACTAGTGCTCTTATTTGTCTAAAGTAACGCAGCGGGACCATGTATGGTGTGTTCTCCAGGGCGTACAGAAATCTTGGCAGTGCCATCATTTTATATAGTGCCGCGCGTCCAAGGAGAGTCAACGGAAGTGTTGCCCAGTGCTTGACGTCTGTTCGGAGACGTTCCAAGGGGGGCTTTAGGTTTTTGTCGAAGAAGTCAGAGGCTTTGTCTCTGACATAGATACCCAGATATTTAAAGGAGTCCGATGTTAGAGCAAGAGGGCAGTCCGGCGTGAGCACCGGTTCTGGACACTTCAGCACATAAATCACTGACTTTACCCAGTTTAGTGTGTACCCTGACGTCTTCCCATGCGCGTCACATATTGCTAAAAGTGCCGGGATGCTGCCTTCGGGCTTCGTTAAGTAGATAAGCATGTCATCGGCATATAGGGACACTCGGTCTTCCCAGCCTTCCATCCATTCTATCCCTTTCAGCAAAGGTGTTGTTCTGATTAGTATTGCCAATGGTTCCAGTACTAAGGCAAAGAGCAAGGGTAACAGGGGGCAGCCCTGCCGGGTTCCTCGCGCTAGCGGTAAAGTGTGCGAGATGTGACCATTTGCAATTACCTGAGCAACTGGTTTCTTATAGTGTAGTGTGATCCAAGAAATAAACTTGGGGCCAAAGCCCAACCAGGCCAGAACTGCAAATAGCTAGGTATTCCCATTCCACCAGATCAAACGCCATCTTGGCTTCTAGGGAGAGGATTACTGCCGCTTTCGGCAGGGAGTGGGCTCGGGCCATCGCCCCATGTACCCATCTAAGATTGAGAGCCGTACTCCGATGAGGCATGAATCCCGATTGGTCCGGGTGTATCAGCATTTGCAAGTGGTTCAATAGTCTTTTAGCCAGTAGTTTCGCTAAAATCTTTGCTTCTACGTTAAGTAGGGATATGGGGCGATACATGGAGCATTCTGCCGGGGGTTTTCCAGGTTTTGGTATGGCTACGATTGTCGCGGTGTGTTGATCTAATAGGAGTTCTGTCCTTTCTAGGCTGTTTAAGTACATTGCCAGTAGAGGTTCACTAAGGGACTCTGACATGCTTTTGTACCATTCAATGGGTATCCCGTTGGGGCCCAGTGCTTTCCCGGAGTTGAGCGCTTGGATTGCATCTTTTGTCAGATCTGTCTCAAGTACTTGCATTGCCTCTGGCGGAAGCGTGGGAATTTCCACGTTGTTAAGGGACTCTAGTGCCGCCTGTGCTGTGACTTCCCTTTCTGGGGTGTATACTTTCTGAAAATGTTCCGCCAGAGTGTGCACTATATCTTCCGGGTGTGTTTGTAGCTGCCTCTCCTGGTTGTATAGATGCTGTATGTTTCTACCTCCAACTTGCTTCCTGTCTAACCATGCCACTTTTCCTTTTTCCCTGCCTTGTCTCCGATGTCGTAAATCCTTTGTGCGGTGCTAGCAATGTTGTCTCTGACTTTCGATTCGAGGTGTGCACGATATTGCTGTTGGCGTAGTTTCAGTGCATGTGCAGAGTCCGTTGTGGGACTGGTCGTATGTGTCATGCTAGCTTCTTGGAGTGCTAGCTCATGCTCTGCGAGCTCTTGCTGGTATGCACGTTTATGTCCTGTCACTGCTGCGATCGCCCTTCCCCGCAAGACTGTTTTATATCCCTCCCACAGAATCGAGGGGGATGACACTGACGTTGTGTTTTCTGCAAAGTAGTATTTGGTTGCTGTTTTGAGGTCTTTTTTGATCTGGGGTATCACAAGATAGTTGGGATACATGGGATAAATTCTCGCGCGTTTCTTCTCTTTAGTGGTAAGGGATAGCAACACAGGAGAGTGGTCTGAGCTTCCTATCGGCAGTATAGTTATGGTGTCTATGTTACTTATCCCATCGCCAAGGAGCCAAAAATAGTCTATACGGGACAGACTATTATGTACCTGAGAGTGATATGTGTATTGTTTCTCTGTGGGATGGACATGACGCCATGCGTCTCTCAGCCCCATTGCTTCCAAGAAACCCGGGAGGACAGTGGAGCCCGATGTGCGTGTCCTGATGGGAAGTGTGTCTAGTGTGGGGTCCATGATGGCATTGAAGTCTCCCCCTATAATCGTATTTCCTATTGGGAGATTCAGTAGGAATTCCCCCAGCGCTGGCAGCGTTATGGAGTGGAGCGCCGGAGGAATATACACGGACACTACATTCCAGAGCTCACCCTCCCATTGCCCATGGACCGCCGCGAAGCGGCCCTGATCGTCCGTCTTGTGTTGTATCACAATGAAAGGGGAAGAGTTTTTCACTAATATACCTGTCCCTCGGGACCCTGCCGTAAACTCGGCATGCGCCGCCATTTTGTAGCCCCGTCTGTCTAAAGCATGGCATGCTGTCCCTGTGAAATGTGTTTCCTGCAGCAATATCAGTGCGGGGGCTTGACGTTTGATCGCTTGCAAGACCAGTCCCCTCTTTATTTTGTCCCCCAGCCCTCTAACATTCCATGTGAGTATCCGAAGGGGGGGTACCGCCCCGGCGTGCGTCACGTCGTCAGTGACTGTTGTGTGGGTATGGTGAGCCATCCTGTGGCCACAGGATCATGTCTGGCTGTAGCCTCAATTGAGGAGACCCGCACCTCTTGTTATCTGTGGATCTACATTGAGTGTGTGTGACATGGTGTAGTGCCAAGTTTGAGCCTAAACTGTCAAAACCAAAAAAAACCCGCTCCCCTTTTTCTGGTGTGATTAACTGTTTGTCCATTGTAAACTTGCGTTTCGCACCTAACGACTAAACAAGCCCCCCCTGCCACCCTCCTCCCCGCTTCCCTGCTTAACAGACCTAAAACTGCCCGCCCCCCCAAATCAGCAGAGTGCTTTACCCATCCCATGAACAGTTACTTGCTTGCTGGGGTGAAGTGTTACCCGGAGCAGGTGCATCCCCTGCCCTCTCCAGTTTCACCCGGGTCAGTGTCCAAGCCTGGTCCCTCCGAGAAAGTCCCATTAATGTTCCCTTTGCACTGTGCCGGGAGCTCACTCTTCCACTCCGTTTTTATCGTTAAGGTGTTCCAGTGTAGGTGACCGTGTCGAGCCATTCCTTCCTGAAGCCTGTGATCTCGGTTGACTGTCGCCTCGCTGATTCTGATTAGTCCTCTGGGAACGGCGGGGCATTCCCACTTGTCTCCAACCTTCCAGCCAGTCCCGGGATGATTCGGGAGTGTCGAAGAACCAAACCTTACTGTCTGCTACAACTCTCAGTCGCGCTGGAAACAGCATTGAGTACGGCAATTCCTTGGCTCTCAGCTCCTTCTTGATTTCGAGGAAGGTCCTCCTCCGGCGCGACACTTCAGCAGTGTAGTCTGGGAAGAATGCGAGCGTGGAGTTTTGAATTTGTATCGGCGTGGCTACTCTTGCCGCTTGCAGGATCGCATCGCGGTCACGAAAGTTAAATAGTCTTGCCAGTATTGGTCTTGGGGGAGCTCCATGCTTTGGTTTACCCCCGGGGACTCTGTGCGCTCGCTCTACGGAGAAGAATTGTGATAGCCCCTTCGGTTTGAGCTGCGTCTTGATCAGTTCCTCCACATAGTCCAAGTCCATGGCTCTGGTGCCTTCCGATTCCTGAACCCCAATGATTCTTACGTTGTTTCGTCTGGAGCGCCCTTCCTGATCATCCAGCTTCTCTTTTAGTGTCTTATTCTCCGCTGTTACACGCTCCATTGCTATTTGTAGATCTGATACGTCCTCCACTAGGGATTTTGCGACCACTTCAACCTATTTCACTCTTTCGCCCACCTTTTGAAAGTCCGCCCGGAGCAGGGAGACTTCTGTGGCTGTGGACCCCACAGTGCCTGTACCTGTGCCAATGCCTTCATTACGTCCTAAAGCGTTGCTTTCTTGGCTCCGTTGCCCTCCGGCGTCTTCCCCGTGGATGTTCGAGGCTCCAATTGGGAATGGGCCTGTCTATCAAAGGTGAATTTTTCTAATTTAGACTGCGATACGTTGCATCTCTGGCCTTTGCCTGCCATGGTTCTTCCAGATGCACCTGCCGGCTGTTGTATCTGCGGTCTGTTGTCCGGTGGGTGCCTTCACTAGTGTGAGTCCAGGCGTGTCGCAGCGGTCTTTCCTCCCCGCCCCTTCCACGCCGGGGGGTTCTTGTCTACCAGCGGGGGAGAAGATTGTCGTTGGTGTCTGGAGCAGCAGGTCCCGTCCGCCCCCGTTTTTTCTTTTGCCTGGCTGCAGCTTCAAGCCACTCTGGTGCTGGCTGGGGGCCACGTCTCTATGCAATGTTGTCAACGCAGCCCATTGCCCGTGTGTCTTTTCTAGGTTTGACCCATTCTGACCATTGTGTGGACTTGCCGGCTTTCTGTGTGTCTGTGTCCTGAGCTCCGTTTTGTCCGCTCGAGCCCTTCTGCCCCACTCCCCTAGTATCGCTGCCTTCTTCCGAGTCTTATCCGCACTTGGCGTGGGGGAGGGCAGAGTCTCGCTTCCTAAGGGTGCTGCGCCACGATTGTTCCTGGTCGCTGCCCGAGAGGGGGGGGGAGGCGATGATTACCTTCTGTTTGTCCCCCGCCTCCGGGGACCGGGTCGGCAACGTGTGGTGTCCGATCTGTCCCGGTTCGGGCGTTGTGTTTTCACCTCCCCTGTGTTGCATTGTCAGGGGGCACGAGACTTTCTTCGTGTCAAGCCGGTGCGCCGTCGGCACTCCTACGTTATTGCTGCCCGTCTGTCCGCCCCGATGTGGCGCCGTTAGGAGTTGGAAGGCGCTTGGGGGGAACTGGGGAGAACTCCGGTTCTAATCTCTGCCGAGGTGTCCGGAGTGTTCCGGCCGTGTCACCTGTACTTCCGCTCGGCCTCTGCTGGTACTGGAGCTCGGTGATTCAGTTTCGCTTTAGGCCCCAACTTGACGGAGTTCACCGCTTCTTATCCCGGCATCCGATTTTACCCGGGGTTTCGTCGGGAGGCTTCCGCTCGGTCCTGGACCCAGGTTCCTCCGGTTAGAGGTGTTAAAGAAGCGGATTAGTATGCGGATTTTCGTGGGGGAGCCGCCTCACTCACGGAGCCCCACGGCTATGCTGCCACCATGCTTAGCCGCTAGCCACGCCCCCAAGAAATTTTTGTTTTATTGGTAAATGTGTATATCCCCCCCCGGGAGTGCGTCTAATGACTCCATTTGCACTTTTGTACAAAGGTTAGGTAATAATGAAGAATGCACACGTATAATGATGGTAGGTGATTTTAATGCTAAATTATGTAATAGTGCAGTCTTATCTATTTCTAATCCGGAACTGGAGGAGGCTTGGGCTATCCCAGATTCTGTACTGTCGGCCCAATTAAAGTCGGATAAATGAGGCCGATTACTTTTGCAAAATCTTAGGAGTTTAGACCTTGTATTATTAAATGGCAGATTCCCGGAGGACTCCCCAGCAGCTTACACTTTTCATGGGACAAATGGTCACTCTTTAATTGATTATATGGCAGTTTCCTTTCAATTATTTAATGCATGTATACAGTTCAAGGTATCTGCCACAAATTTGAGTGACTATAATATTTTAGTGGCAAGCATGGACATAAAAATTGAGAAGCCTGAACTTTGGAATCAGAGGATTGAAAATGTCTCCTATAATTGAAATTATGGCCGTACTTGCTGGTGAAATAATTTGCTTCCAAATTTTAAGAGGGTTTTTGAGAACACTGCTTCTAGCCCCAGTCAAGAAACACCGGTCCAGAGGTACGAGAGAGTCTTGGCAGCAATTAGAACTTTCAGAAGGAAGAAACAAGTCTTTAGAGCTTCTCCAATAGTAACAATACCATGGGAAATTAAAAACTGAATTGGGAAATTAATGGTTTAATTAGAGACCAATTTAGGGAGCCCAGGACACAAAGGCAGAGAGATATATGTAGGCTAAAACAGGTAACGAAAAGGAAAATAGCATCGGATCGAAGGAGTGCTGAAGATGAAAAATGGGTTAGACTTCGAGAAGTGGCTCTATCTGGAGATACTAGGAAGTATTGGGCATTGATTGCAAAATTTTGTGATGGGAGACAAAAGTCAAAACCCATTTTAAACCCGGAAGCAGAATGGTCCATATACATTTCCCAGCTCAATGCTCTAAATCTCACAGCTGGACAGATCCATGAGGTTATTAATGTTCCATCTACGGGGGGTGATCATGGAGCACCAACATGCATGGAGATTGAAGTTTACATCAAAGGGGCAAGATACTCTAGTGCAATGGGCCCAGATGATGTACCAGTAGCCATAATAAAACAGGATTGTGAAGAATGGGCAACATGTTTGCATCCGTTGTTTGTCCATTGTTATACCCGTGGGGATATTCCACAATCCTGGAAGGGAAGTATATTAGATCCATTATATAAGAAGGGGCCAAAAAATTATCTGGCCAGTTTTAGATAGATTTCGCTCCTGGACGCAACTGGGAAACTGTTTGCAAAGAGTATTCTTAGCCATCTTCAAGAATGGGCATTCGGAAATAACTTTATCCCTTTGGAAGAAGCGGGATTCCGTAAGACTAGTGGCACACTGGATAAAATTTCTATTTTTCAAACTTTAACCGGAAAATATCCAGTAGGTCGGGGCATCCCTTTATACTCAGCTTTTATAGATTTCTCCACAGCTTTCGATAGGGTAGACCGGGGGAAGCTGTGGAGGAAATTAGTCACTATGGGGGTACCAGGGAATCTTCTAAGATTAATAATTGCTCTCCATTCTTCGACCTGGACAAAGGTTTATTGGGGGGAACACAAGGTCTCTCGAAGAAAATAATAACATATAATGGGTTGAAGCAGGGGTGCCTCTTGTCCCCTTTCCTCTTTTCCATTTACATGAATGATCTGCCGAGCAGAGTGGGGCTGAGTAAAGGGGATCCCCTCAATTAGGAAACTTAAAGTTGAACTGTCTGTTATATGCAGATGATGCAATAATAATGGATTTAACTCCAATTGGGTTGCAAAGATGACTTTCTGAGTAAGTTAGGTACACAGAAGAGTATTATTTAAAAATAAATATTTTAAAAAGCAAAGTTATGATTTTTAGTCATCAAGGTTGTAAGGTCAGAAAAAATCTGAATTGGTTTTTGGGAAAAGAAAAACTGGAAGTAGTAACATTTTACCCATATTTAGGAAAAATATTTACCAATGGGTGTTTAGCTAATAAGCATATGGATCATTGCAAAGGTTAAGCGATTTCACAAGCCTTTGCAATTAATCATCTGTACACACATTGTGGGAAAAGACATTTCTCACACATTATTTCAGTTTATAAAACAAAGATCCCACCAACCCTGAGCTATGCCAGTGAAACAATAGATGCACAAGAGTGGGCCAAATTCGAGAAAGTGGAAGGAAAGATCTGGCGCCAAATATGTAACTTAAATTGCGCAGCACCGATTGCAGCGCTTAGATTCGAATTTGGTCTCCTCACTACATATGTGCTATCACTGGCCACGTGCTTAAGATGGTGTAATGCACTGATAAATGGTTCTGTTAATTTGCTAAGGGAAGCGTTGCACAGAGAAATATTTGTAAATATGATGGAAAAAAGTGCTATTTTTAGGAATTATTTAAAAGCATTATCAATGTTTGGTTTAGACATGGATGGGGCAGTGGTTCTTTGTAAAACGGCATTGAAGAGGATAATTAAGAAAACAATGTACGTGGTTTCTCGAGAAAGAGATATTAAAATGTGCTCAGAGAACAGAAGCCTTGATTGTATTGTGGGGAGTAGTATTGTTAAAAATCCCCAACCTTATGTGTTATGGAACCTTAAACATGGAGTGGATAGGGTGGATAACAGGTTCTTGGGAGGGTATTCCTAGAAATGAAAGGTATTGTCAGTTATGTCATTTTTGTATACAAGATTTGAATCATGTTTTATTTCTTTGTCCCGCACTACACTCAATACGACGTAGAAATTTAAGGATTTGCTTTTTAAAGTATAATATTACTACACCAGAACAGGCCCGAAATTGCCTCTTGTCCCCCTCATCTGAACTGATGTGTTTTAAAATCTTTAGCTTTTTTAAACATATATTAAGGTCGTAAAGATCTTTTGAGATATGTATGTGTACAGCACTAGCACTTTACCTTGGCCCTTCTGCCATTATGACCGATTAGTTATATTTACAATTGTGTATGTGCACTTTAGAAAGATGTTTCTGCTGCTTGTTATTGGTTGGTAAAGATCTTCTTAAAAAGGATGCACAAAGCACTTGCACCGACTGTCTAGTCCTCTTTTGAGATATATATGTTTACAGCACTTGCACTTTATCTTGACCCTTCAGTCTTTATGACCGATTAGTTATGTTTACAACTGTGTATGTGCACTTTACAAAAGAAAATTCTGCTGCTAGTTATTGGTTGGGAAAGATCTTCCTAAAAAGGATGCACAGAGCACTAGCACTTTTTCGAACCTTTCAGTCCTCATTACCGAGTTATTGCGTTTACAACTAAGCATGTGCACTTTTTCAAATGTTTTTCGCTGCTAGTTATTTATTTTTATATTACAACTACTTTACTCATTTTGTTTTGCTGCTAAGTCATCATGTATTAGATGTTTTATGCTCAATTGATTAGGTTGGAATTAGGCATGGGCTTCATCATAAACTTTGTCTTTTAGTTACTGACCTTTAGGATCTGATGTACTTTACTAAATCCTTGTTTTGCCGCTAAACTGTTGCATACTGTATATTGAAATAGGCGAGTGTATGTTAATGAACCACTTTGCATTGTTATTAAGCTGCCGGTTACACTGTATAGTTTAGTGAATAGATAAATCATCGTTATTATGCCCATGATTTAGTACTGTATCGTACATTTTATATTTTGATATTTTATAATAAGTTTTATTATCGAACGTTCCTAGGATAGAATCAATATAAGAAACTTGTATAAATTGGTAAGAAATCATGTATGACAATTTTATTATTTAAAGTTCACGCCTTTTCGACTTTGCAAATTCTAAGATCGACTGCTACTGCTATGTTCATTCGTGAAAATTATAACTTGTAACTATATTGGAAATTTTTGGTGGAATGAATTGTGTTTTAAAAATGTATTTTATGTGGAATCCTTCGGAACTCTAAATCATTATAAAATAAATAACAGCTCTATGAGGCAATGCCGGCGCCATCACCACCCACCCACCACGCCATACGCCAGCTGCAGCTAATCAACTGTGCTCAGCAGCACCCGGACAAGGTATTTACCTCAGGACCCAGTGGTCCGACATTACCTTCCAGATGCAGTGGAGCGGGTAGTTGAACCGGACTGCTCTGAATGGGAGCAGTCGAGTATGGACCACAGCGGTTTTGGACCTATGCCCGACACTGGCTGACATGAGAGGGGGGAGGCCCTGGGGGTTGCTGTAAAAATGACCGCCGGGGTATTGGGAAGGGTACACTGACTGCTCTGTTTTGTTTTATATGGTTTTGTCCCTGGTCGTGGCTGGGGTCCTGTGGGTGCTTCCAGTGCACCGGCAGATAACATTGTTTTCGGGGCATTTGGTATGAGAACGGACAGCGGCACAGGACGGTCTTTGGCAATCTTAATCAGATAAGAATAACACAGTCAAGAGTGCTCATTTCACTACTATGAGCTAATTTTTAACCAGACCCATGCGACCGTCCTTCGATTGTTAAATGCTAGAGTCGGGTCCTTAGCAACTTACCATTGTGCCTGCAACCGACTTCTAGCATAATTCTCTTTCTCTCTTAAACACAGCGGCACTACTTTGAATGTCCATATACTCCACTGCGATTTGATTAAGTAGTACAAGAATTTGTGAAAGGTGAGCTGAAGCATACTCACCCTAAGTCTCTATTACTTTATTTAGCTACACAGTGCTTTTTACCTGAAATGGAGGCATACTCAGTATGTGACAACATATAAGCACTGTGTGTTTCCTGTGTTCTTGTCACATCTATTGATTTAAAGTATTATGTATGGCCAGACACATTCACTGGACTCACCAGGACCATGCACCATTATCTTTATGTGGTTTTCTTGATCCTTTTTGTTTGTACTCTAGGTTGGCTGCTTTTCTCCGGGGTAAATTCCTTCAGGCAGAACCAGTGGTATGTAGCAACACACCACAAACTGTAGATAGTTTTGCATAGTTACACGGTCCTGAGGAATCGCCACTGATCGTTTAGAGACATTACAGACAAGAAACATTTTGACCACCGAGGGATAGAGCGTAATTTTTGTCAGATTAAAGCAAAATTGGCGCCCCCTCCTTCTTTTACATTTTTTAATCAGGCAGCGACCTCTCCAGAATAAAAATGAACCACACAGGATTCCCTTACCTGTTTTAACTCACACACCACATCTACACCAATAGGCCACTCACACCCTTGGCACCTATACGGCAAGGAACAAAAGATCTCCGGTACAGAGCATCTTTATGGGTGCCCATCGAGCATTGCAGCGCCGGCTCGGTGAGGAGCAGACCCATATGATGAAGCATGACACCTATCTTGCTGGGTGTGTGAGGGCCTTAGTTCCGAAAGGAGGTATTCCCCACCTCCGCACCACTTTGAGTACACACCACATCAGGTGGCCTACCTGCCACCCAGGAACACCGTACCCTTCTTGTCCTTTAGGAGAAGGTGCTTGCCATACTGCATCCAGAGAGTCTCACAGGAATAGCCAAGGAGTGCAGGCTGGTAAGTACAAACATATTTAGACCATTACACAGCTATGTACTGTCCAGCACAACTACATAGCAACATCTCATAGGCCCATGTATATCCATATGCACCACAATATCCAACACAAATCCCACAGATGTAACAATCACTCCATCTGCATCGCCCCAAAGGTAGACAGCATTTACAGGGTTGTATGTGTCCAGGCAATCAGCACTACAACTCCCACCGTGCTCCCTGTCCCACCCCTGAGCAGGTTGGAGCACTCCCTCCACCCAGAAGCATGTGCCAGCCATTATATCACTACAAAAAAACGTACAGGTAGGTAGCCATCTTCACAGGGAATGTTGTTGGGGCGTAGGAGGCCTGCACAACAACTCACACCAGGCCCCCTGTCCCCCACCTGAGCAGGATGGAGCACTCCCCCCACCCAGAAGCAGTTGGCAGCCATTGTATCACTACAAACAAACTTAGAGGTAGGTAGCCATCTTCACAGGAAGGGTGGTTTGGGAGTGGGAGGCCTGCACTACAACTCCCACCATGCCCCCTGTCCCACCCCTGAGCAGGAGGTAGCACCCACACCAACCCAGAAGCAGTTGGCAGCCATTGTATCCCTATAAACAAACGTACAGGGAGGGTTGTTAGGGGGGGAGGCCTGCAAAACAACTCCCACCAGGCCCCCTGTCCCACCCCTGAGCAGAATGGAGCACTCCCCCCACCTAGAAGCATGTGCCAGCCATTGTATCGCTACAAACAAACTTACAGGTAGGTATCCATCTTCGCAGGGAGGGTTGTTTGGGGGTGGTAGGCCTGCAAATCAACTCCCACCAGGCCCCCTGTCCCACTCCTGAGCAGGATGGAGCATCCCCCCACCCAGAAGCAGTTAGCAGCTATTGTATCACTAAAAACAAACTTACAGGCAGGTAGCCATCTTCACAGGGAGGGTTGTTTAGGGGTGGGAGGCCTGCACAACAACTCCCACCAGGCCCCCTGTCCCACCCCTGAGCAGGATGTAGCACTCCACACCAACTCAGAAGCAGTTGGCAGTCATTGTATCACTACAAACAAACTTGCAGGTAGGTAGCTGTCTTCACATGGAGGGTTGTTTGGCGTTGGGAGACTGTAGTGAAAGAAGCACCCTTGTGGTTTAGCACACTATCATGACCTTCGACTACCACCATTTTAATTGACTTTAGTATGTTATTTTACCCTAGCCTTAATGTAGGACAGTCCTGCATATGCCTGCTTCTCTTCTGTCTTGTAATCTTGCTGTCTTTCAATGGGCGCTGTCACGGAGTAGAACAGTACTATTGGCTTTGACATGGCCTCATGTCATCTTGTTTTCTGACTTTGCCTTGCTTCTGCGTGCACAGCAGTGCTTACAAGTTGTTTGGGTTATTTATGAGTTCTTACTATTGGCTTTGACATGGCCTCATGCCATCTTGTTTTCTGGCTTTGCCTTGCTGCTCGCATGTAGCTGCAAAGTGGGGAGGGCATGTTTCTGATCCTCACTTGTTTTTCGCTCTTCACTGACCAGAGTGACCTGGATATTATCTGTAGAATGTGCAACTTTGCCTCGAAGTCAAAATACGGGAGCTTGGCCAACCTCCGTCTTGTCCTTTACGCAGACTGGTACAGCCAGCTCGTTTTTTTCCAATGAGAAGGGGGCGAGGTATTCTAGAAGCTTCGCCTTGCGTTGAGTAATTATTTTTGAGCTGGGAACCTTCAAGGGCCAGATGGAAGTTCACCACAGAATAGATATATTGCTGTGGAGGTGACAGAACTTGAGTCCTGATTGAACTCCTTTCTGGACTGTTGAAGGGCTTCCTCAGCTTGAGTTGGCAAGGATGATGGAAATTCAATCGTTGAGGTGTTCCTAACCCATTTTTTATATATATTTTCTACTCTTTGCTATTTGTGTATACTACATTTTATTTCAATTGTTCATTTAATTGTTCACTTGGTATTTGGGAGTCTGCATTTACTGATATATTTGGCCTACTGTTCTCATTAATAAATGTGTATGCTATTTTAAATATACCTGGATTTGTTTTCTTGCCTCGCCTAAAGGGAGTGCTGTGTCTTTTCCTCGCCTAAAGGGAGTGCTGCTCAAAGTGTATTATTTAAAGGTCCAGTGGTATTTTAAATGCACCTAAATTTGTTTTCTTGCCTTGCCTAAAGGGAGTGCTGTGTCCTTTCCTCGCCTAAAGGGAGTGCTGCTCAAAGTGTATTATTTAAAGGTGGAGTGGTATATTTGCCTCCAAAGTGGGAGTGTAGGGTTTGGGTGTGTCCTTTTAGTGAAAAGCACACTACAACTCCCACCATGCCCCCTTGTTCCCCACCTCATCAAGATGGAGCACTACCTCCCAACCAGATGCATGTATCAGTCATTACACTGTCCACTTCAAACTAACAGGTAGGTAGACATATTATGCTTTCTCGTTCCACTCCTGAGCATGATGGAAGCCTCCACCACACACATACACAAACAGATGTGTCACAAATCCAAGGCAAAAGTGAAAACATAACAGGTAAGTAGCCAGTACATGCACCCAGCCATTCCTCCCAAAAAGCATGGTGCAATATGACAACACCAGCCTTCTCATCACACAGAAATGCACACGGATCCTACTGCCACTCACAGTGTGAGGACAGCTAAGCAAATGAAACTGTCACAGCAACCAAAGTGTGACACACTGATTCACATGTAGAAGAAAGTCTGTGCACAGCACTGAATGCCATGTGTAAGTGCCATGTGGCCAGAGAAGCAAGGACCATATGAAAACAAAGAAAGCATGGTTGGTGGTACAAATTCAGATATGCACATGACATGACAAAGGTATGCATGAGATGACAATGGCCAGTTCATGCTCAGATGTAACGTCTGACAGGGCAGAGCAAACAACAAAGAGGCTTCACAGAAATTCTTCGTTGCGCTAGTCCCTAAATGACAACATTTCCCTGTAATCACATAATATGCATGTGGCGCATGTTATGTTTCAACACGTCACACCATGGACAAGTAATGCATGCACCTCCACATCATGTCAGGAGGCACAGTAGTGCGCATACAAACAATGTGATGATTAGTCAACTGTGTAGTGTACAAACAGTCCCACAGGTGTCCCACAGGTGACCAAGAACTGACTGCAGAGGACAACAGCAGCAACCTGCAGGACCAGTCTCCCCCCCAGAACATGGACTCTCGAATGTTGACTCCCAGGATTCAGAGGACGAGGAGCTCATAGCCGGCCCATCTGGTGTGCCATGGGCAACAGGTCCCAGGACCCCATTGCCCCCCCACCACATCTGTAGCAACACCAACCGACACGCAGACCCCTGCCTGTGCGTCCTCCACCACCACCAGTGCTGCCTGCAACACTCTCCCTGTCCCAGAGTATGACCTCCCCACACCACCAACTGAGGATGGCAGGGAGAGGATGCAGGGGCCCACAGTGGTGAGGCAACAGGTCCATGGCAGCAGGACACGTGGGAGGGGCAGGGTCAGTCACAGACAACAAGACCCTGGGACCGAAGCCCTGGACAACATAAACAGAGTCCTTGGGGCCTATGAATGGGCCCAGGGATGAACAGGCTGGTCAGAAGAAGATTCACGCGAGCTCCTACTGCTGATGAGGTCCATAGAAACCCGCATGGGCCAAATTGTAGGACCTCTTGGGCCACCCCAAGAGGTCCACATGCAAATCAGTCTGACCCTGTGCCTCATGGGAACAGTCCAGCCCGAACTGCCAAGCCATCTCTTCCCTGGACCGGAAACAAGCTTCCGAGGACCGGTTTCTGGCATTCCAGCCGTCTTCAGTCCGGATTGCTTGAATCCAGTGGCAAAGTGAGCAAGGGACTCACGTCTGAGCATACCCTGCCACACTTATGGTGGCCAAAAGCGGTACAAAAGGGGGTGGTGATGGACGGAGCATCTGAGTCAATCAAGCACTCACACCCAGTCAAAAGATCTGGGTTTAATCATCACTGTTCTTTAGCCCACTCTGCCACCCCAGTTCAGACATGGCTGTGTGCAAATCAGTCTGACCCTGTGCCTCATGGGAACAGTCCAGCCCGAACTGCCACTGTACCGCTTTTGGCCGCCATAAGTGTGGCAGGGTATGCTCAGACATGAGTCCCTTGCTCACTCTGCCACTGGATTCAAGCAAGCCGGGTTGAAGACGGCTGGAATGCCAGAAACCGGTCCTCGGAAGCTTGTTTCCGGTCCAGGGAAGACATGGCTTGGCAGTTCGGGCTGGACTGTTCCCATGAAGCACAGGGTCAGACTAATTTGCATATAGCCATGTCTGAACTGGGGTGGCAGAGTGGGCTAAAGAACGGTGATGGATTAAACCCAGATCTTTTGACTGGGTGTGAGTGTTTGATTGATTCAGATGCTCCGTCCATCACCACCCCCTTTTGTACCGCTTTTGGCCACCATAAGTGTGGCAGGGTATGCTCAGACGTGAGTCCCTTGCTCACTTTGCCACTGGATTCAAGCAAGCCGGGCTGAAGACGGCTGGCATGCCAGAAACTGGTCCTCGGAAGCTTGTTTCCGGTCCAGGGAAGACATGGCTTGGCAGTTCGGGCTGGACTGTTCCCATGAGGCACAGGGTCAGACTGATTTGCATATAGCCATGTCTGAACTGGGGTGGCAGAGTGGGCTAAAGAACGGTGATGGATTAAACCCAGATCTTTTGACTGGGTGTGAGTGTTTGATTGATTCAGATGCTCCGTCCATCACCACCCCCTTTAGTACTGCAGATGGGGCTCCAACATAGCACACAGGTCTTTGAGGGTGTCTCTATCCAGACGGAATTTCCGTATGACATCCTCATCCTCCATGTCTGCCAGCACTGTGAAGGGACGATGCAAATTTGGTCTCCTCCTAGGTGAGATGAGAGAGGACACATGTCAATGCAATCCACCAGAAGATGTGTCTGACATCTTACGTTTTGACTGACACAACAGAAACAATGACTGGCATCATCGTTGAGCTTACAGCACACCTTACATGTAGGGACACCTTCAGCTACACTAGTCGTACACATGTCCACCTTTCACACAGCAAGTACCTCAAAAACAATATCAGACTATAAGAATGCCAAAAGGGATATGGCCCCATCTTGCATGAGCAGCCCTGAGATGATCTCATACAGAATATGTGTGAAACAGCAACACGGCTGTCCTATACCTAGCTGCAGTACCTGCCACACCCTCAGGCATAAGTAAAACAGGGTACACAAAAAAACACAATGAGCACAGTTTGTTGCAGAAAAACAGGTATGTGCATGAGCCAGGAAAAGTAGACACTCAAATCAGCACATTGTTCAGTAAGACAATCATCACTGTGAGTTGCTCAGCACTTACACACATTGCCATGTGTACCCATTGGAGGGTACATCACAACACTGTTCTGAGGGCATGCCCAGCAATATCACAAGGAACATGTGAGGGAGTACATGCCAATGTTCCACAAACATGGTATGTGTAGTCAGCAGTGAGGTAAATATGGCATTGTGTGCACAATCATGTGCCATTGATCATGTGGTCACTGTGCACTGTTGAGAACTGCCCATTGGCCTTTCACACGTGCCCACAGTTGCTGTCAAAGTGCACCATCACCCATATCATGGTCATTCATGGCAATGTATGACACCCAAATCACCGTAGCTACCCCCTAGCACCTGCTTGGTGTCACCGCCAAGGCCCAAGACACAATCAGAGTAGTGAGAGGCATATACACATGGTCAAATTGTGGTTGACATGCTCCTCCACTAAAATCAGGGTCATTCATGGCAATGTACGGCACCCATATTGCGATATTAACCGCCTGGCACCTGCGGCGTGTCACCGCCAATGCCCAAGACACACTCGCAGTGGTGATAAGCATATACACATGGTCAAATGGCGGTTGGCATGCTCCATCACTAAAATCCCAGTCATTCATGGCCAAGTATGGCACCCTTATTGCGGTAGCTACCGCCTGGCACCAGCAGTGTGTCACCGCTAATGCTCAAGACTCAAATGCGGTAGTGATAGGCATATACACATGGTCAAATGGTGGTTGGCATGCTCCGCCACCCAAAATAGTGGTAGCTACTGCCTGGCACCTGCGGTGTGTCACCGCCAATGCTCAAGACTCAAACTTGCGATAGTGATAGGCATATACACATGGTCAAATGACGGTAGGCATGCTTCGCCACTAAAATCATGGTCATTCATGGCAATGTATGGCACCCATATCGCAGTAGGTACCACCTGGCACCAGCGGTGTGTCACCGCCAATGACCAAGACACACTTGTGGTAGTGATAGGCATATACACATGGTCAAATGGCGGTTGGCATGCTCCACCACTAAAATCACGTTCATTCGTGGCAATGTATGGCACCTATATTGCAGTAGCTAGCGTCTGGCACCAGCGGTGTGTCACCGCCATGGACCATGCCCTTGCAGCCAATGGAAACCGCAATCATGGTAGCACAATGCAAGATTTGAAAATCGCGGTAGGCGTGCTCCGCGACCGCGGAGCCGGTCATTGGATGCAATTGAAAGAGGCACCACCACGGTAGCGCCTGCCTGGCCCCTGCAGTGTGTCACCGCCATGAACCATGCCCTTACAGCCAATGGGAACTGGAAACGCGGTATCACAATGCAAGATTTGAAAATCGCAGTAGGCGTGCTCTGCCACAGTGGAGCCAGTCATTGGATGCATTTGAAAAAGGCTGACCTGGAACACCAATTGCAGCAGCTTAGAACCATTGAATCAAACCCAGGGGGCTATATATGCGGGGAAAGAGCCCCACATTTCCACAGCTCACAGAGCCTGCTGCCTGGGACCCCTCACCACCACCTGCTGCTGAGTTAGTATCATGCTCCTGTACTGAGAGATATTGGTGCATAGCACAGTGTCACTGATTTTTCCCCCTCTTATCTCCCAGGCCTGCAGCTCAAAGTCCACCAGCGTAAGGCCGTGTGGAGGGCCATTGCATGCAAGGTGCGGGCTCTGGGCATCTTCAACCTTACGGTGCGCCCACTGTCACAAGAGGTGGGATGACATCTGCCGGCTGAGCAAGAAAGTGGCAGGGATGATGCTGGGGCTGCTCCCTCGGACTGGCAGGTTGGCGCGGCGGAGCATGACACCACTAAAGGCCCTCATCTTGGCCGTGACACATCCTGAGCTGGATGCACATTTGAAAGAGCATCAGCAGCAAGCTAGAGGTAAGTATTCTTGGAAGGGTGACTTTGGCTGTGAGGGGCTGCATGTGTTCACAGCCTGGCCCAGCGCTGGGCTATGTGATGTTGGTAGTGTGATGCAGTGTCTTGTAAGTGGCCTCTGTGTTGGGTACAGCTGTCATGCATTTGCCCTACCTGTACTTCTTAATGGTATTGGAGTAATGGGCATGGAGTTGTGGGCTTCAGGTATCATCTGCATTGGGTTAGTCTGGGAAAACCCATGTAAGGGCACAGCAGTGTGCATGATCTGCGTGTGCTTTCATCAATGCGTGCATTGCCTGACCTCAGAATGGAGAGGCTTAGACATTTGACACCAATGTGTAACAGTAGTTGTGCACCAAAGTATAACATGGTGGATGACATATGCTCATGGCCATTGTGGACTGTTATGTTGTAGTCTGAATCTGTGTTGTCCCATTCTGCTCCATCCAGATAAGACAGTGGCAACATGTGGTGGGGTACATCTTTGCTCCCATCATCCCATCAGGGCCCTAGGTGTGCTCAGAGCTATTTGTGTGTCTTGTTCAACGCAGCCACTGGAAGGATATTGTGCTGTGTGGTCATCACATGGCTCACTTATGCCCCGTTAGCTTGTTGACAGGCAAAAATCGAGTTAAAAATTGAGGTCACACAATGTTGTTGTACAGGGTGGTGTGCAACGTGGAGATTTCATCATCTTTAGTGATGCTTTGCTTGCATATGAATTTTCTGTTGATGCCAATGAATTGACCCTACATCTCTCTCTTTCATGCAGCATCTCCTGTGAGCACGGAAGGACAGGGAATACCTGTGGTGGGCATCAAGCACAACTGCTGCACGCAAGCACAGTGACACAGGTGAGACCAGCACCTTGGAGGTGGACAGGAGTCTGCTTGAGGAATGACAGCCAGAGAAGCAGACCTCAACATTATCAGACGCCAGCGGTGACGCATCTATGTTAGCAGGCCCAGGGAACGGGGACTCTGCCTCCTCTTCCACCACACAGCGTACAGTGCCCACCCTCACAGCTACTTCCACTGTTGCTGCCCGTGTTCGCACCAGTAAGAAGGGAAGTGTGTCCTTCACCTCAGGCACCGCTGCCCCTGCACCCCCTGCTGCAATCAGTGCTGAGTCTGTGGACCTTTTGCGCCATCTGTGTGTGGGCCAGACAGCTTTTCTCAATGCCTTTGTAGACCACGACAAAAAGTTGGCACATGTGGTTGCTTTCATGGAGGGCATTCATTCAGACGTGGGTGGGCTACACCGGACTGTCCAGTCTTAGTCCTCCGCAGTGACGGCAGCCATTCAACTGGCACAATCTCAGAGTCCAACTCCAGTCCCTTTGTCCACCCACCTGCCAGTGGCCACATCTGACGATACTGACCACACTCCACAGACCTCAAGGGCAAAATACAGCACACGCAGCACACTGCAGCAGCAGCCCAAGAGATCCAGGGCGCAGACACCATTCCCAAAGAAAAATAAAGCCACCCCAGAGCGCAAAGACAGAAGCCCGTCAGGCGATACCTAGGGCAACAAAGCCAAGAAGCAGGCCTCAGGGTCACATACCTCAGAGGCATCCCCAGCCCCGGATTCTGGAGTCAAGCTATCCTGGCTGATGACGGATGATAGCCAGAAACCGGTCCTAGGATACTTGATTCCGGTCCAGGGAAGACATGGCTTGGCAGTTCGGGCTGGACTGTTCCCATGAGGCACAGGGTCAAGACTGATTTGCATATGACCATGTCTGAACTGGGGTGGCGTGGTGAGCAAAAAAATGATGGATTAAACCCAGATCTGTGACTGGGGGAGAATGATTTGCCAATGTGCATCACCTTGTATGTTCTCCTGTTTCAAAAGCATCTTGCAAAGACAAGCAGAAAGTTTCCGTGCCCGCTGAGAAGGTGGTGCCTGCTAAAAGTACACATAAGAAGTGCTCCAAGGCATGTTCACCTACGACCTCAACTCCCATCCAAAGCCCTCTGAAGCAGGGAAAGGAGGTTACTGTAGGGGGTAGACCTGGTAAACAGGGGATGGAGGGGCAAAGGCAAGGCCAGGCCAAGAGTCCTGCTGGATCCAGCATGTCCCCAGAGGGAGGGCCACAGTCTGCAACTGGTGCAGCTTTCGTGGTGAGTGTGCCTGTTGTGTCCACACCACTTTCCATTAATCCCAAGACAGGGAAGCCATTTAGAATTCCCAAGAAGTGGAAAGGCACCGCTCCACATTCTCCCACCCACACTGTGTGTCACTGCAGCATGACTCCACCTCCACGTGCCACTACACCACCTGGTCCGAACAGCCCTCCGGCTTCCCAGGGCACTGTTGCCTCTACCTCAGCTGGGACTCTCTCTCCCCGGTGCCGTTTACCTGTGCAGCTTCTCATGGACATACTTTGCATCTTGTACTGGCCTTGTTGTTCCCTGCTGTTTACCACTTGCCTGTGCCGGATCTCATGTACCTCATCTGCATTTTGTGCTGGCCACTGGCCTTGTTATTCACTGCTGTTTTCCACTTGCCTGTGCAGGGCCACATGTAACTACTCTGAACATTGGACTGTCCACTGCCCTTGATTGGTGCCCCTTACCTGTGCAGCTTCTCATGGACATACTCTACACATTGGACTGGACACTGGTCTTGATGTGTGCCCCTTACCTGTGCAGCTTCTGTAGGAAGGTGGCTACCTGACTATGGTTACCCCAGATTTTTTGCCTTGTGTTTAGCTGGTTTTTGACTTAGTTGGCCTGGCTCCCTGCTAATCAGGGCCCCAGGCTATCTGCTCTCTCTTTAAAGTGGATTCCATGTACCCTAGGTGCATAACTAAATTGGCTTGGGTCACCTTATCAGCCCCTGTACAGTGCACTATAGGTGCCCAGGGCATAGGTGCATCCAAGGCCTACCAGGGGCTGCAGCATATCTTTTGCCACCCCTGGCTGGCTATCCAAAATTGACACAACTGGCTGATCACTCAGCTGGGGCAAGGTGGTGTAATCACCCCTTGCTTAGATATAGTATACCTATATCTAAACCTATCTGGACACATATATACCTATAAGTCACTCCTATGGCAGGCCATAACAATCCTGGAGGCAGAGTGCTTTGTTTTATGTGAGATGGTGCTCTAGCATGAGCTGAGCCTGTCTGCAGCTGTCGGGACCAACTCCCTTAGCTGTTCCGGGATATTGCCATACCATATACTCTTAAGTGCATTATAATCCATCGCGGTTATGTGCTAACTTTGGTTTGGCTTTATCAAAACATGTCGTGTAAGTTGTCATACGATTTGAAATACTACCCCCTCGCCAGTCCTGGCGACAGGAGTAGCATTCCACCCTTCTAGAGGGAGAAGACATGTTACTTTACTAAAACGCGGTTAATCCTAACCAGAGCCTCAGCATCACAAAATGGATGCTGCTTCCACCGACACAAGTCTGACCTCCTGCTGCTGACCGAAACTTGGCAGAGGAGGCCTGGACAAAGGGTTTCCTGTCATGGGGAGGTGCTACACCACCCCAGACAGGAGATAGTGTATTGGGGCAGGGAGGGCTGAAAGAAACTAGACAGTGCCTGGGGCGCACAAGGCTTCCTATTGCATAATCCGGTCAAACCGGTTCTGGGGCACACCAGCCCCAGTCCCAGCGTGACCCTGGACAAAGGGAAAGGGGTGTAACTACCCCCTTCCTGGGTCCCACCCATAGGAGGGACCTAGCAGGTTATCCTGACTGAAACTTATGAAACGAAACTCTGGACCCTTCAACATCCTACTCGATGTAGAAGACTGAAGAATCTCCCTTGTGTTCAAGGAGTGACCATCCTGTGCAAACAGGCACCATCCAGCACCTCAACGTTTGCTTTGTTGCAGTTCCCGCTGGAACTCGAGCAACAGAGATCGACAAGACCCAGCGTGCCTGCCTTATAACAGCTCGATCCACAGTCCCTGCAGAGCTGAGACCCGTGGAGGTGACATGAAGCCTGGGGCCGGCCATCTTGGAAAGACCACGAGGCGCTGAGCGTGCAGCTCCCGAGGCACCCTCGAAGCTGTGCATTGGGATTTGAGAAGCCCCAGCCCTGAGCCACTCTTGCACCGAAGCTCACCCCTCTACACTCACCGAGTGCTGCGTGGGGCCCTTCTGCATTTTTTGGCTCAACGCGTTGGTCCGGTCGCTTGCCCGTTGGCTTGCGGCCCCAGTACCAAAGAACCTTTGAATTTGCTCTTGACTGGCCCTCACTCCCCTGAAAAGGAGCACCCACTCTGACCTTGCTGGTCCGAGTAAGAAGTGATCTTCGAATCCTGTGTGAGTTGCACTTGCCAAGGTTTGTTTGCTCCAATCCGGAAGCCGACACCGCCAACAGCGAGAGCTTTTGTGGGACAGCTCGTGATCCACTTCTGGACATCCTCGGTGCCCCAGAGTCCACATGGCAGCGGAGACAAGCTTCTCGACAACCACCTGATAGCGCCCGACATTGCCTGGTTCCTTCCTGGTTCCACCCTGGTCACTGCTGAGTGACCCAGACTCTGTCCCCTCTGCTTTCAGGTACTCTACATCTTCGATCCACCCTTGGATCACACTGGACACTTCTCTTCTCGACGCCTGCAGCATCTTCATCTTCAGGCACCATCGACCTGCGTGACGAAACCCAACACTACTTTGCACCTGTGCACCCGCTTCCTGTGGGTGAGGTAACTCAGCAACGCAGGTGCTCCTGCACTGGTACACACCTCTAGTGTATATGTCTAACGTTTCGTCCTTCTAGGTCAGTCAGAAGGTTCCTTTAACAGTAACTTTGTAACTTTTACGCACTATTGACTTTGCATTGGTGTATGCGTGTGCTTTAAGCGCTGCACCCGAATCCCGCTGGCTTTTCCCGACTTCAGCATTTCTAGTCCTGACTGGTCCCAGCGATTCCCTAGGCCCTAGGCCTAACCACTGTTCGATTAGTGATACTTATACCACTATTTTAGTATATGGTTTGCGTGGCCCCTGGCCTCATCCATCATTGTGCAATTTTCATATGTTTTACTGTGCTTTTGTTTAAACGCTTGTGCTTCTAGACTCATAAAGAGTATAGAGGACTATTCTAGTAATAAATACATATATTTTTATAATATATAACTTGTGTGGTGTCCTTTCATTTGATATTACAGGATTGTGATTGGTAAAACAGCTCGCTTAACACGACCTCTTGAGTTAAGCCTTTAAGGCTGCTTAGTCCATGCTACCATTAGGATAGCTTGTCTAATAAGGTTGACTTACAACCAGACACCATAAGGGATTGTTTGGACTGATACAAGGTGCCCCCAGAATTGGAGACATCATATATCAGGCCAACTTCTCACAGCTTCTCATGGACATACTCTGCACCTTGTACTGGCCACTGACCTTGTTGTTCACTGCTGTTTGCCCCTTGCCTCTGCTTGATCTCATGTGCCTCATCGGCACTTTGTGCTGGCCACTGGCATTGATGTTCACTGCTGTCTGCCCCTTCCCTGTGCAGGATCTCATGTACCTCATCTGCACTTTGTCCCGGCCACTGGCCTTGCTCTTGTCTACTTTTGGTGCCTATCTGTGTAATATGTGAATAAAAACAGTTCTCCTGTTGTCTGCCTTGTCAGTGTCCCTGCTAAATAAAGTGTTTTCTGTGTGGGAATGGTTTACTGTGACACATGCTCTATATGCCACTTCAACATTGCCAATGGCTTGTTTCCTCTGATCATGTTGTTTCCACTTTGGGGTCCCAGACTTGTGCATCTGTGGGTGTTGGGTTAGCTGTATGTGTGTTTGCTGAAGGACTGCTTAACATCCTGGGCGTGGTGTTGTCTGAGTGCTGATTTGATTGTTGTTGTGGGTGTTCATGATGTGTCACCCACATTTGTGTGGAACTGGTATGCTTGTTGTGCACACACAGCTTGGTGTGCATGCAGTGCTGTGAGTGTATGTTGTCTTGTCCTTGCCTGGTGTGCATCCCCTGATGTACTGCTGTGTTTGCAATGTGATTTCTTGGCATGTGCATCTGTTGTGTGTCTGATGTGGCTGTGTGCAGTGTTTGGGCTGTGTTGTTTCTTGCATTTGACAGATGCTCTGTATGTGATGTTCTATTTGCATGTCAGTGTGTGTGTTTTGTTGGTGTGTTTCATTAAGATGTGTGTTGCCAGTGTGGTGTGTCTTACTTGTGTGTCTGTCACACGAACTTAGGTCTATTCTAGTTCCTGTGCTTATTTTATGTGCGTCCTTGGTGTTTTCTCCTCTCATATTTGAGCTGTCTGTTGTCATTCTTGTGCATGTGCAGGCATGTGATACACTTTGACACCATGTTGACTTGCTGGGTGGTGTGGTATGTCTGTCTGCGTGTCATTGTAGGCCCATTTCTCCCATTTGGGTCCATGATTGTTTTGTGATGATGCACTTCTTTTCTGTGTTGTGGTATGTTGTCCGTGCATTGTTCCTGACTGATGAGGTTGTGTACTGTGCTCCCATTGCCTTTCCACAGTTTTGCTGCACAGATCATGTCTGGTCGTGTTGTAGTTCTATGTGTTTTCTATTGAGTAATGTGTTTGGCTGTTGTTTTTGTGCAAACATTGATTCAGGCATTCCTGTGTGCATGTGATGCTTGTGAATACCCCCCCCCCCCAGGAGTGTAACTGTTTGTCAGTGTATTGACTGGACATTATTGGCACCCTTTTGTGTGTCTGACACGGGTGTTGTGTGCTGCAAGTGTAATGGGGTAAGTGTGAAGGTCCATACTTGTGTTTGACCGTCATGGAGTGATGCAATGGGCCCGGTGTGTGTTGCTGTTGACATACTCCTGTCATGTAGTTGGATACAGATGTGTGGCTGATCACTGTTTGACTTCCTTCCTTCCTTTCATCCCTGTGCCTATACATGGGTTGCCTTGCTGTCTCCCTGAGTTGCTGCACTGAGGTGACTGTGGTTTGACTGTGCCAGCCATGTTTGATTTGATGGGCTGAGGTTGTTGTTATATGTTCCTTCTCTTGCATGTGATGTACACATGCTTGGTGGTTGGCTCCTTGGCCTTCCATTTGTGTGCACCTCACTTTAGGTTTCCTATCTGTTGTCCTCCATTGCTGCTGGCATGTGGTCTGTGTATGTGGCTTTGTATTAGTGTGGGGTATGTCTTTGTGACTTGGCAGGCTGTGTGTCCAGTGGAGTGTTTGTTCATTATCTGTGTGTGTGTTTATTTTGTGCTTTGACTCAGTTTTCTTGCCATGAGTGTGTTGTTGTTGTGGTGTGTGGGTGCCCTGGCCCTGTGCTTCTGTGCTGTGTAATCCTCTGCAGCCACACCTGCTGAGGCTATCTCCCTAGTTGTTTGGTGTGTGGTGCAGGGTGTGGGTTCACCTGGCTGGTTATTGTGCATGGGGGAGCCCAGGAGGGGCACATGGCATGTCCCTTCATGTTGGGGAGGCCTGGTGTGTGGAGTTTGGAGGTGTGGCCCTGTGAACTTTGTGCACTGCCCATGCGTGGCGCTGGCCCTGCCTACTACATTCTGCACATATTGTCACGTGGCTTCACCGCTGCGGTGTCGAGACCGGGAGATTACTTCAAGATTTTGGAAAAGGTGTTACCTGGAAATGGAGGGGTGACTTGGTGACAGGTAGGACATGTGTGGGTACACTTGTGGATCTGGTCCTGTCCCCACCAGGGTGTCTGGTGTGGTCAGGAACCCTGTATCTGCTCATGGGTAATGTGTTGTTGTTGTGTGCGGAGTGGTGTTATTGCGTACCTGAGGTGGCGTCCGCAAGGGTGCATGAGTTGCTGGTAGTGTATCAGGTACAACACCGGAAAGTCATGTAGAGCTGGGTCCATTGCGGTCGGGACCAGCCGGTTAGGACCGGGACTCTGGTTTCGCGCTCCGCTGTCGAGCTTCCATTGGTTAGGGGGTTTCTACGCTGCGGTGCGACTGGCTGTTTGTGGAATCCTGATTTGTACAGCTGTCAGGACATCATTCCGCACAGCGGTGGGTCTCTATTGGCTCCCACCACCGCTGAGGTGGAGGTGCTTTTTTAAGGCGGTGCACGACGCACCGCGGCGGATGGGAAATGGGTTATGTTTGACCATACTAATATGGCGGGCGAGAGGACCGCTGCTGGTGTGTGGAAAAAGGCATTCTACGCCACCGCCAGCACCACAGTGGTGCCTCCGCCCGCCATCCTATTGGGCCACTAAATCTTTTATCTAAGATGACTCCTAGAGAGTTTGTGCTGTCAATAATAGTAGGCTTACTGTTTAGGATACTGAGTGTGTAAGTGTGTCCATCCAGGATTGTACTGGAGGTGGTGGTTGCAATGAAGAAACTAGGAGGAATTTGGTTTTGGAAGGGTCTAACTTTAGGTGATGTGGAGTCATCAAGTCTTGAACAACAATTAAAGTGTTAACAAGGTGGTTGCAATGAAGAAACAAGGAGGAATATGGTTTTAGAAGAGTGTAGTTTTAGGTGATGTGGAGTTATCCAGTCATGAACAACAGCTAAAGTGTTAACAAGATGTGGGGTGTCATTGGGAGAGACTTTTTAAGAATAGTTGGGTGTCATTTGTATATTGATGGTAGAGGATACAATTCCAAGAGGTTCAAAATAAAGGTTGAATAGGGTCGGAGCAAGGATGGATGTCTAAGACACTCCTTGGTCTACAGCCATCTGTGTTGAGAAACAATTGTTGATTTTTACCATCTATAACCCGCCTGTGAGAAATGAATCAAACCATTTATGGATAGTGCCTTTAATTTCCATTCGATTTTTGAGTGGGTCAAGGAGCCCAGAAGGTTGTTGATAGGTCGAGAAGAATCAGGAGGCAGGAGTTGCCTGAATCTAGAACTTGGAGTGTATCAGCAACCACCTGAAGTAGTACTGTTTCTGTGCTGCAGCCTTGAAGACAGATTGCTATTCGTACAGGAGGTTGTTGTGGTTGTTGTCTCTGATGTTATGCGTAGATTGATCATCCATGCATCTCTTGAGGATTTTTGCCAGGAAAGGCAGATTAGAGAATGGCAAAATGTGTTGAGGTCGTTCACATCTGCAGTGGAGTTTTTGAGAAGTGGGGTGACTTGACATGTTTTGATGCAGTCTGAAATTATTCCTTGACTGAGTGATAGTTTCACCAGTTCAGTCCAGTAAGGGAGCATGTGTGTGTAGATATCTTTGGCTAAGTTACCCACAAGAGGGTCCCTACAGTGGTTTGATGATTTTGTTCTCATGATAGTCTTCAGTGAGTTTTCCTCTCAAATTCTGGAAAATAGCTGCCACGTTTTCTTACACAGGCCGGATGGTGCAATAACCTTCCATCCAGCCCCTGTGACAACCTGTCCCAACAAAGCACCCTGCACTTTACCCTTTTTTGTGCACTTTACAAGGTCCCAAGTGCTCAGTTTCCTATACCACTCTTAAAAGACATCAGACCATGTAATTTTCAGGAGGGTTTTAACTTTTTGTTATCTTTGTCTACTGAAGTAACCTGTATGGCTGTTTGCAATTTGATCAAGATGGCACTATCAATAAGAAAAAAAAAACAGGAAATGTAATCAAAGTCTGGCGTGTCCTTTTAGGAATTGTTTTTTAAACCTGTCTGGAATTTTTTATATGGTTTTATTGGACTTTTATGTATATAAACGTTCCATGTGTGATTCATGCATGTTATACTTTTATGGTTAATTTTAACCGAATAAAGTTATTCTTGATGATGATGGTGTTATATATGCAGAAATGGTTTAGTCTATTAAATTAAACAAAAGAGTTTTTGGTACAGCAGACATGATGTACTGTCATATTTGAAGGTGCTCTCATATATGATAATGAAAAAAATGGCGGTTCAGTGAATTAAAATACATGTCCACGGTCACATAATTTGAAATCAGTTTATGGGTTTAGAGCATTACAATTAGGTTAAGTAAATTCTTCAAGTCATGAGACCTACAGGACTAGTAAAATTTGTATGATTTTTCGAGGTCTGCTTTAAGTATGCTTAACAAATGTACATATGACTTATGGTTAAATATATACAGAGTATTCTATGTTTAACATGTATATAAGTCACTGTATAGCTTTCATATAAATTACTTGATTAGATACCTATGGTTTTCCGTTTATTTATCTATCACAATATGTAAATATTATCATAACTATTTTATCTAAAATTGCTTCACTATGGAAATAATGAAAAAATATATTTTTAAATACGCAAATAAATTAGCTTCAAGTACAGCAACGCTTGAAAGTCTGAATTTATTAAATGCAACTTAAGTCTTGATATATTATCTTCTTTATACATGTATACCTTGTATGCACTTATGTATCTATATATTTATTACTTTACTCCTACTGTAAAAAGAACTGAGGCTCTACAATGCGCTAGCCTTTGTTTCACCCTATACCTCTCTCAATATATCATCTGCCTCCACTTTGACTCATCCCAAACCTCATTCTGCCACTATGATCTCCAAAATAACCCTTTCTAGATTCTTCCCTCCTCTATCCTTTCTTGGATAACCCTAAACCTCATTTTATTTTACTACTATGATCTCCCAAACAACCCTTTCTAAATTCTTCCCTCATGTATCCCTTATTGGACTCATCCCAAAAACTCATTTTACTACTACTACTATGATCTCTGTAATCCATTTCTGGAGACTCTTCCCTCCTCCATATCTCCTTTTTCCAACCCTAAATCTCTTACTACTATGATCTCCCAATAAAAACCTTCTAGACTCTTCCCTCTTCTATTCCTCCATTATCCTTTTCCATCCAACTAACAGACTCACATGTCTACCCCTCAAATTAAACCCTTTCTCCTTATACTAATTCCCCACTATTACTTTTTGGGTTCCACAGTAGCGTGCTTCTCACTGAAAAGCACTTTGACGCTTTGTTAGGGGTAGTAAGCACTATATAAATACAGTTACAATTGCAATTACAATACAGCAAGATCTAGAATGCAGTGACTGCAAAGGTTGAGAACCACCGCTCCATTATCCAGTGCTGCTATGCATAGTTATGACTATTTGTAGCGGGTTCTATGGGTTAAAACCTACACCAAAGGCTCCAGTTACATCTCCACTACATCGCAGTAATCCCTTCTATGGACAATTACATTGCATCAACTACACCTAAGATAAGTACATCAAGAGTAAATATTTTGTGCATCTGGAGTCATTACTTTGCAAAAGACTTTCCAATGTTGCTAACATATCTAATCAAGCAAGCTGCATAAACCAGTTGCATCCACCTATCAGCATCAGTATTGTGACGGGTGCAGTCCTCATCTCAGATCAGCATACTTTGTTTCTAGAGTATAGAACCTCACTGGCACTCTAGAGTTCAGTTTTAAGATCCTTTATTCAAGATGATATCACTTTTCGCGCCAAACCCTTGGGCAAACCGAAGATGTGCCCTATTTCCCACCACATAAAGTGCTTATGATTAGGCATGAATGACAAACTCCATGTCGTATAACCAAATCATCAAATAGATTTCATGTCATTTTAATGTTTCCAT